>NW_026600710.1:0-143934 GCF_029448725.1 Salvelinus fontinalis | reverse complement strand
ACAGAAATAAACACTTTTCCAAAAACAAGCTCTAAATCATGTTGAAAAACAGAAATAAACACTTTTCAAAAACAAGCTCCAAATCATGTTGAAATACAGAAATAAACACTTTTCCATAAACAAGCTCTAAATCATGTTTGATGCACTCTGTAAGTTAATTTTATTTCAGTACTGTTTAATCAGGATGATAGTAACACTGTGGACGGTTTTCAGCAAGTTGCAACATTGGAATACAGAAATAAACACTTTTCCAAAAACAAGCTCTAAATCATGTTGAAAAACAGAAATAAACACTTTTCAAAAACAAGCTCCAAATCATGTTGAAATACAGAAATAAACACTTTTCCATAAACAAGCTCTAAATCATGTTTGATGCACTCTGTAAGTTAATTTGATTTCAGTACTGTTTAATCAGGATGATAGTAACACTGTGGACGGTTTTCAGCAAGTTGCAACATTGGAATACAGAAATAAACACTTTTCCAAAAACAAGCTCTAAATCATGTTGAAATACAGAAAAAACACTTTTCAAAAACAAGCTCCAAATCATGTTGAAATACAGAAATAAGCACTTTTCAAATACAAGCTCCAAATCATGTTGAAATACAGAAATAAACACTTTTCCATAAACAAGCTCTAAATCATGTTTGATGCACTCTGTAAGTTAATTTTATTTCAGTACTGTTTAATCAGGATGATAGTAACACTGTGGACGGTTTTCAGCAAGTTGCAACATTGGAATACAGAAATAAACACTTTTCCAAAAACAAGCTCTAAATCATGTTGAAAAACAGAAATAAGCACTTTTCAAAAACAAGCTCCAAATCATGTTGAAATACAGAAATAAGCACTTTTCAAATACAAGCTCCAAATCATGTTGAAATACAGAAATAAACACTTTTCCATAAACAAGCTCTAAATCATGTTTGATGCACTCTGTAAGTTAATTTTATTTCAGTACTGTTTAATCAGGATGATAGTAACACTGTGGACGGCTTTCAGCAAGTTGCAACATTGGAATACAGAAATAAACACTTTTCCAAAAACAAGCTCTAAATCATGTTGAAAAACAGAAATAAGCACTTTTCAAAAACAAGCTCCAAATCATGTTGAAATACAGAAATAAACACTTTTCCATAAACAAGCTCTAAATCATGTTTGATGCACTCTGTAAGTTAATTTTATTTCAGTACTGTTTAATCAGGATGATAGTAACACTGTGGACGGTTTTCAGCAAGTTGCAACATTGGAATACAGAAATAAACACTTTTCCAAAAACAAGCTCTAAATCATGTTGAAAAACAGAAATAAACACTTTTCAAAAACAAGCTCCAAATCATGTTGAAATACAGAAATAAACACTTTTCCATAAACAAGCTCTAAATCATGTTTGATGCACTCTGTAAGTTAATTTTATTTCAGTACTGTTTAATCAGGATGATAGTAACACTGTGGACGGTTTTCAGCAAGTTGCAACATTGGAATACAGAAATAAACACTTTTCCAAAAACAAGCTCTAAATCATGTTGAAATACAGAAAAAACACTTTTCAAAAACAAGCTCCAAATCATGTTGAAATACAGAAATAAGCACTTTTCAAATACAAGCTCCAAATCATGTTGAAATACAGAAATAAACACTTTTCCATAAACAAGCTCTAAATCATGTTTGATGCACTCTGTAAGTTAATTTTATTTCAGTACTGTTTAATCAGGATGATAGTAACACTGTGGACGGTTTTCAGCAAGTTGCAACATTGGAATACAGAAATAAACACTTTTCCAAAAACAAGCTCTAAATCATGTTGAAAAACAGAAATGAACACTTTTCAAAAACAAGCTCCAAATCATGTTGAAATACAGAAATAAACACTTTTCCATAAACAAGCTCTAAATCATGTTTGATGCACTCTGTAAGTTAATTTTATTTCAGTACTGTTTAATCAGGATGATAGTAACACTGTGGACGGTTTTCAGCAAGTTGCAACATTGGAATACAGAAATAAACACTTTTCCAAAAACAAGCTCTAAATCATGTTGAAAAACAGAAATAAACACTTTTCAAAAACAAGCTCCAAATCATGTTGAAATACAGAAATAAACACTTTTCCATAAACAAGCTCTAAATCATGTTTGATGCACTCTGTAAGTTAATTTTATTTCAGTACTGTTTAATCAGGATGATAGTAACACTGTGGACGGTTTTCAGCAAGTTGCAACATTGGAATACAGAAATAAACACTTTTCCAAAAACAAGCTCTAAATCATGTTGAAAAACAGAAATAAGCACTTTTCAAAAACAAGCTCCAAATCATGTTGAAATACAGAAATAAACACTTTTCCATAAACAAGCTCTAAATCATGTTTGATGCACTCTGTAAGTTAATTTTATTTCAGTACTGTTTAATCAGGATGATAGTAACACTGTGGACGGTTTTCAGCAAGTTGCAACATTGGAATACAGAAATAAACACTTTTCCAAAAACAAGCTCTAAATCATGTTGAAAAACAGAAATAAACACTTTTCAAAAACAAGCTCCAAATCATGTTGAAAAACAGAAATAAGCACTTTTCAAAAACAAGCTCCAAATCATGTTGAAATACAGAAATAAACACTTTTCCATAAACAAGCTCTAAATCATGTTTGATGCACTCTGTAAGTTAATTTTATTTCAGTACTGTTTAATCAGGATGATAGTAACACTGTGGACGGTTTTCAGCAAGTTGCAACATTGGAATACAGAAATAAACACTTTTCCAAAAACAAGCTCTAAATCATGTTGAAAAACAGAAATAAACACTTTTCAAAAACAAGCTCCAAATCATGTTGAAATACAGAAATAAACACTTTTCCATAAACAAGCTCTAAATCATGTTTGATGCACTCTGTAAGTTAATTTTATTTCAGTACTGTTTAATCAGGATGATAGTAACACTGTGGACGGTTTTCAGCAAGTTGCAACATTGGAATACAGAAATAAACACTTTTCCAAAAACAAGCTCTAAATCATGTTGAAATACAGAAAAAACACTTTTCAAAAACAAGCTCCAAATCATGTTGAAATACAGAAATAAGCACTTTTCAAATACAAGCTCCAAATCATGTTGAAATACAGAAATAAACACTTTTCCATAAACAAGCTCTAAATCATGTTTGATGCACTCTGTAAGTTAATTTTATTTCAGTACTGTTTAATCAGGATGATAGTAACACTGTGGACGGTTTTCAGCAAGTTGCAACATTGGAATACAGAAATAAACACTTTTCCAAAAACAAGCTCTAAATCATGTTGAAAAACAGAAATAAACACTTTTCAAAAACAAGCTCCAAATCATGTTGAAATACAGAAATAAGCACTTGTCAAAAACAAGCTCCAAATCATGTTGAAATACAGAAATAAACACTTTTCCATAAACAAGCTCCAAATCATGTTTGATGCACTCTGTAAGTTAATTTTATTTCAGTACTGTTTAATCAGGATGATAGTAACACTGTGGACGGTTTTCAGCAAGTTGCAACATTGGAATACAGAAATAAACACTTTTCCAAAAACAAGCTCTAAATCATGTTGAAAAACAGAAATAAGCACTTTTCAAAAACAAGCTCCAAATCATGTTGAAATACAGAAATAAACACTTTTCCATAAACAAGCTCCAAATCATGTTTGATGCACTCTGTAAGTTAATTTTATTTCAGTACTGTTTAATCAGGATGATAGTAACACTGTGGACGGTTTTCAGCAAGTTGCAACATTGGAATACAGAAATAAACACTTTTCCAAAAACAAGCTCTAAATCATGTTGAAAAACAGAAATAAACACTTTTCAAAAACAAGCTCCAAATCATGTTGAAATACAGAAATAAACACTTTTCCATAAACAAGCTCTAAATAATGTTTGATGCACTCTGTAAGTTAATTTTATTTCAGTACTGTTTAATCAGGATGATAGTAACACTGTGGACGGTTTTCAGCAAGTTGCAACATTGGAATACAGAAATAAACACTTTTCCAAAAACAAGCTCTAAATCATGTTGAAAAACAGAAATAAACACTTTTCAAAAACAAGCTCCAAATCATGTTGAAATACAGAAATAAACACTTTTCCATAAACAAGCTCTAAATCATGTTTGATGCACTCTGTAAGTTAATTTGATTTCAGTACTGTTTAATCAGGATGATAGTAACACTGTGGACGGTTTTCAGCAAGTTGCAACATTGGAATACAGAAATAAACACTTTTCCAAAAACAAGCTCTAAATCATGTTGAAATACAGAAAAAACACTTTTCAAAAACAAGCTCCAAATCATGTTGAAATACAGAAATAAGCACTTTTCAAATACAAGCTCCAAATCATGTTGAAATACAGAAATAAACACTTTTCCATAAACAAGCTCTAAATCATGTTTGATGCACTCTGTAAGTTAATTTTATTTCAGTACTGTTTAATCAGGATGATAGTAACACTGTGGACGGTTTTCAGCAAGTTGCAACATTGGAATACAGAAATAAACACTTTTCCAAAAACAAGCTCTAAATCATGTTGAAAAACAGAAATAAGCACTTTTCAAAAACAAGCTCCAAATCATGTTGAAATACAGAAATAAACACTTTTCCATAAACAAGCTCTAAATCATGTTTGATGCACTCTGTAAGTTAATTTTATTTCAGTACTGTTTAATCAGGATGATAGTAACACTGTGGACGGTTTTCAGCAAGTTGCAACATTGGAATACAGAAATAAACACTTTTCCAAAAACAAGCTCTAAATCATGTTGAAAAACAGAAATCAACACTTTTCAAAAACAAGCTCCAAATCATGTTGAAATACAGAAATAAACACTTTTCCATAAACAAGCTCTAAATCATGTTTGATGCACTCTGTAAGTTAATTTTATTTCAGTACTGTTTAATCAGGATGATAGTAACACTGTGGACGGTTTTCAGCAAGTTGCAACATTGGAATACAGAAATAAACACTTTTCCAAAAACAAGCTCTAAATCATGTTGAAAAACAGAAATAAACACTTTTCAAAAACAAGCTCCAAATCATGTTGAAATACAGAAATAAACACTTTTCCATAAACAAGCTCTAAATCATGTTTGATGCACTCTGTAAGTTAATTTTATTTCAGTACTGTTTAATCAGGATGATAGTAACACTGTGGACGGTTTTCAGCAAGTTGCAACATTGGAATACAGAAATAAACACTTTTCCAAAAACAAGCTCTAAATCATGTTGAAATACAGAAAAAACACTTTTCAAAAACAAGCTCCAAATCATGTTGAAATACAGAAATAAGCACTTTTCAAATACAAGCTCCAAATCATGTTGAAATACAGAAATAAACACTTTTCCATAAACAAGCTCTAAATCATGTTTGATGCACTCTGTAAGTTAATTTTATTTCAGTACTGTTTAATCAGGATGATAGTAACACTGTGGACGGTTTTCAGCAAGTTGCAACATTGGAATACAGAAATAAACACTTTTCCAAAAACAAGCTCTAAATCATGTTGAAAAACAGAAATAAGCACTTTTCAAAAACAAGCTCCAAATCATGTTGAAATACAGAAATAAACACTTTTCCATAAACAAGCTCTAAATCATGTTTGATGCACTCTGTAAGTTAATTTTATTTCAGTACTGTTTAATCAGGATGATAGTAACACTGTGGACGGTTTTCAGCAAGTTGCAACATTGGAATACAGAAATAAACACTTTTCCAAAAACAAGCTCTAAATCATGTTGAAAAACAGAAATAAACACTTTTCAAAAACAAGCTCCAAATCATGTTGAAAAACAGAAATAAGCACTTTTCAAAAACAAGCTCCAAATCATGTTGAAATACAGAAATAAACACTTTTCCAAAAACAAGCTCTAAATCATGTTGAAATACAGAAAAAACACTTTTCAAAAACAAGCTCCAAATCATGTTGAAATACAGAAATAAGCACTTTTCAAATACAAGCTCCAAATCATGTTGAAATACAGAAATAAACACTTTTCCATAAACAAGCTCTAAATCATGTTTGATGCACTCTGTAAGTTAATTTTATTTCAGTACTGTTTAATCAGGATGATAGTAACACTGTGGACGGTTTTCAGCAAGTTGCAACATTGGAATACAGAAATAAACACTTTTCCAAAAACAAGCTCTAAATCATGTTGAAAAACAGAAATAAGCACTTTTCAAAAACAAGCTCCAAATCATGTTGAAATACAGAAATAAACACTTTTCCATAAACAAGCTCTAAATCATGTTTGATGCACTCTGTAAGTTAATTTTATTTCAGTACTGTTTAATCAGGATGATAGTAACACTGTGGACGGTTTTCAGCAAGTTGCAACATTGGAATACAGAAATAAACACTTTTCCAAAAACAAGCTCTAAATCATGTTGAAAAACAGAAATAAACACTTTTCAAAAACAAGCTCCAAATCATGTTGAAAAACAGAAATAAGCACTTTTCAAAAACAAGCTCCAAATCATGTTGAAATACAGAAATAAACACTTTTCCATAAACAAGCTCTAAATCATGTTTGATGCACTCTAAGTTAATTTTATTTCAGTACTGTTTAATCAGGATGATAGTAACACTGTGGACGGTTTTCAGCAAGTTGCAACATTGGAATACAGAAATAAACACTTTTCCAAAAACAAGCTCTAAATCATGTTGAAAAACAGAAATAAACACTTTTCAAAAACAAGCTCCAAATCATGTTGAAATACAGAAATAAACACTTTTCCATAAACAAGCTCTAAATCATGTTTGATGCACTCTGTAAGTTAATTTTATTTCAGTACTGTTTAATCAGGATGATAGTAACACTGTGGACGGTTTTCAGCAAGTTGCAACATTGGAATACAGAAATAAACACTTTTCCAAAAACAAGCTCTAAATCATGTTGAAATACAGAAAAAACACTTTTCAAAAACAAGCTCCAAATCATGTTGAAATACAGAAATAAGCACTTTTCAAATACAAGCTCCAAATCATGTTGAAATACAGAAATAAACACTTTTCCATAAACAAGCTCTAAATCATGTTTGATGCACTCTGTAAGTTAATTTTATTTCAGTACTGTTTAATCAGGATGATAGTAACACTGTGGACGGTTTTCAGCAAGTTGCAACATTGGAATACAGAAATAAACACTTTTCCAAAAACAAGCTCTAAATCATGTTGAAAAACAGAAATAAACACTTTTCAAAAACAAGCTCCAAATCATGTTGAAATACAGAAATAAGCACTTGTCAAAAACAAGCTCCAAATCATGTTGAAATACAGAAATAAACACTTTTCCATAAACAAGCTCTAAATCATGTTTGATGCTCTCCGTAAGTTAATTTTATTTCAGTACTGTTTAATCAGGATGATAGGAACACTGTGGACAGTTTTCAGCAAGTTGCAACATTGAAATACAGAAATAAACACTTTTCCAAAAACAAGCTCTAAATCATGTTGAAAAACAGAAATAAGCACAATTCAAAAACAAGCTCCAAATCATGTTGAAATACAGAAATAAGCACTTTTCAAAAACAAGCTCCAAATCATGTTGAAATACAGAAATAAACACTTTTCCATAAACAAGCTCTAAATCATGTTTGATGCACTCTGTAAGTTAATTTTATTTCAGTACTGTTTAATCAGGATGATAGTAACACTGTGGACGGTTTTCAGCAAGTTGCAACATTGGAATACAGAAATAAACACTTTTCCAAAAACAAGCTCTAAATCATGTTGAAATACAGAAAAAACACTTTTCAAAAACAAGCTCCAAATCATGTTGAAATACAGAAATAAGCACTTTTCAAATACAAGCTCCAAATCATGTTGAAATACAGAAATAAACACTTTTCCATAAACAAGCTCTAAATCATGTTTGATGCACTCTGTAAGTTAATTTTATTTCAGTACTGTTTAATCAGGATGATAGTAACACTGTGGACGGTTTTCAGCAAGTTGCAACATTGGAATACAGAAATAAACACTTTTCCAAAAACAAGCTCTAAATCATGTTGAAAAACAGAAATAAGCACTTTTCAAAAACAAGCTCCAAATCATGTTGAAATACAGAAATAAACACTTTTCCATAAACAAGCTCTAAATCATGTTTGATGCACTCTGTAAGTTAATTTTATTTCAGTACTGTTTAATCAGGATGATAGTAACACTGTGGACGGTTTTCAGCAAGTTGCAACATTGGAATACAGAAATAAACACTTTTCCAAAAACAAGCTCTAAATCATGTTGAAAAACAGAAATAAACACTTTTCAAAAACAAGCTCCAAATCATGTTGAAATACAGAAATAAACACTTTTCCATAAACAAGCTCTAAATCATGTTTGATGCACTCTGTAAGTTAATTTTATTTCAGTACTGTTTAATCAGGATGATAGTAACACTGTGGACGGTTTTCAGCAAGTTGCAACATTGGAATACAGAAATAAACACTTTTCCAAAAACAAGCTCTAAATCATGTTGAAATACAGAAAAAACACTTTTCAAAAACAAGCTCCAAATCATGTTGAAAGACAGAAATAAGCACTTTTCAAATACAAGCTCCAAATCATGTTGAAATACAGAAATAAACACTTTTCCATAAACAAGCTCTAAATCATGTTTGATGCACTCTGTAAGTTAATTTTATTTCAGTACTGTTTAATCAGGATGATAGTAACACTGTGGACGGTTTTCAGCAAGTTGCAACATTGGAATACAGAAATAAACACTTTTCCAAAAACAAGCTCTAAATCATGTTGAAAAACAGAAATAAACACTTTTCAAAAACAAGCTCCAAATCATGTTGAAATACAGAAATAAGCACTTGTTAAAAACAAGCTCCAAATCATGTTGAAATACAGAAATAAACACTTTTCCATAAACAAGCTCTAAATCATGTTTGATGCTCTCCGTAAGTTAATTTTATTTCAGTACTGTTTAATCAGGATGATAGGAACACTGTGGACAGTTTTCAGCAAGTTGCAACATTGAAATACAGAAATAAACACTTTTCCAAAAACAAGCTCTAAATCATGTTGAAAAACAGAAATAAGCACTTTTCAAAAACAAGCTCCAAATCATGTTGAAATACAGAAATAAGCACTTTTCAAATACAAGCTCCAAATCATGTTGAAATACAGAAATAAACACTTTTCCATAAACAAGCTCTAAATCATGTTTGATGCACTCTGTAAGTTAATTTTATTTCAGTACTGTTTAATCAGGATGATAGTAACACTGTGGACGGTTTTCAGCAAGTTGCAACATTGGAATACAGAAATAAACACTTTTCCAAAAACAAGCTCTAAATCATGTTGAAAAACAGAAATAAGCACTTTTCAAAAACAAGCTCCAAATCATGTTGAAATACAGAAGTAAACACTTTTCCATAAACAAGCTCTAAATCATGTTTGATGCACTCTGTAAGTTAATTTTATTTCAGTACTGTTTAATCAGGATGATAGTAACACTGTGGACGGTTTTCAGCAAGTTGCAACATTGGAATACAGAAATAAACACTTTTCCAAAAACAAGCTCTAAATCATGTTGAAATACAGAAAAAACACTTTTCAAAAACAAGCTCCAAATCATGTTGAAATACAGAAATAAGCACTTTTCAAATACAAGCTCCAAATCATGTTGAAATACAGAAATAAACACTTTTCCATAAACAAGCTCTAAATCATGTTTGATGCACTCTGTAAGTTAATTTTATTTCAGTACTGTTTAATCAGGATGATAGTAACACTGTGGACGGTTTTCAGCAAGTTGCAACATTGGAATACAGAAATAAACACTTTTCCAAAAACAAGCTCTAAATCATGTTGAAAAACAGAAATAAACACTTTTCAAAAACAAGCTCCAAATCATGTTGAAATACAGAAATAAGCACTTTTCAAATACAAGCTCCAAATCATGTTGAAATACAGAAATAAACACTTTTCCATAAACAAGCTCTAAATCATGTTTGATGCACTCTGTAAGTTAATTTTATTTCAGTACTGTTTAATCAGGATGATAGTAACACTGTGGACGGTTTTCAGCAAGTTGCAACATTGGAATACAGAAATAAACACTTTTCCAAAAACAAGCTCTAAATCATGTTGAAAAACAGAAATAAGCACTTTTCAAAAACAAGCTCCAAATCATGTTGAAATACAGAAATAAACACTTTTCCATAAACAAGCTCAGAAATAAGCACTTTTCAAATACAAGCTCCAAATCATGTTGAAATACAGAAATAAACACTTTTCCATAAACAAGCTCTAAATCATGTTTGATGCACTCTGTAAGTTAATTTTATTTCAGTACTGTTTAATCAGGATGATAGTAACACTGTGGACGGTTTTCAGCAAGTTGCAACATTGGAATACAGAAATAAACACTTTTCAAAAACAAGCTCCAAATCATGTTGAAATACAGAAATAAACACTTTTCCATAAACAAGCTCTAAATCATGTTTGATGCACTCTGTAAGTTAATTTTATTTCAGTACTGTTTAATCAGGATGATAGTAACACTGTGGACGGTTTTCAGCAAGTTGCAACATTGGAATACAGAAATAAACACTTTTCCAAAAACAAGCTCTAAATCATGTTGAAATACAGAAAAAACACTTTTCAAAAACAAGCTCCAAATCATGTTGAAATACAGAAATAAGCACTTTTCAAATACAAGCTCCAAATCATGTTAAAAATACAGAAATAAACACTTTTCCATAAACAAGCTCTAAATCATGTTTGATGCACTCTGTAAGTTAATTTTATTTCAGTACTGTTTAATCAGGATGATAGTAACACTGTGGACGGTTTTCAGCAAGTTGCAACATTGGAATACAGAAATAAACACTTTTCCAAAAACAAGCTCTAAATCATGTTGAAAAACAGAAATAAACACTTTTCAAAAACAAGCTCCAAATCATGTTGAAATACAGAAATAAGCACTTTTCAAATACAAGCTCCAAATCATGTTGAAATACAGAAATAAACACTTTTCCATAAACAAGCTCTAAATCATGTTTGATGCACTCTGTAAGTTAATTTTATTTCAGTACTGTTTAATCAGGATGATAGTAACACTGTGGACGGTTTTCAGCAAGTTGCAACATTGGAATACAGAAATAAACACTTTTCCAAAAACAAGCTCTAAATCATGTTGAAATACAGAAATAACACTTTTCAAAAACAAGCTCCAAATCATGTTGAAATACAGAAATAAGCACTTTTCAAATACAAGCTCCAAATCATGTTGAAATACAGAAATAAACACTTTTCCATAAACAAGCTCTAAATCATGTTTGATGCACTCTGTAAGTTAATTTTATTTCAGTACTGTTTAATCAGGATGATAGTAACACTGTGGACGGTTTTCAGCAAGTTGCAACATTGGAATACAGAAATAAACACTTTTCCAAAAACAAGCTCTAAATCATGTTGAAAAACAGAAATAAGCACTTTTCAAAAACAAGCTCCAAATCATGTTGAAATACAGAAATAAACACTTTTCCATAAACAAGCTCTAAATCATGTTTGATGCACTCTGTAAGTTAATTTTATTTCAGTACTGTTTAATCAGGATGATAGTAACACTGTGGACGGTTTTCAGCAAGTTGCAACATTGGAATACAGAAATAAACACTTTTCCAAAAACAAGCTCTAAATCATGTTGAAAAACAGAAATAAACACTTTTCAAAAACAAGCTCCAAATCATGTTGAAATACAGAAATAAACACTTTTCCATAAACAAGCTCTAAATCATGTTTGATGCACTCTGTAAGTTAATTTTATTTCAGTATTGTTTAATCAGGATGATAGTAACACTGTGGACGGTTTTCAGCAAGTTGCAACATTGGAATACAGAAATAAACACTTTTCCAAAAACAAGCTCCAAATCATGTTGAAATACAGAAATAAACACTTTTCCATAAACAAGCTCTAAATCATGTTTGATGCACTCTGTAAGTTAATTTTATTTCAGTACTGTTTAATCAGGATGATAGTAACACTGTGGACGGTTTTCAGCAAGTTGCAACATTGGAATACAGAAATAAACACTTTTCCAAAAACAAGCTCTAAATCATGTTGAAATACAGAAAAAACACTTTTCAAAAACAAGCTCCAAATCATGTTGAAATACAGAAATAAGCACTTTTCAAATACAAGCTCCAAATCATGTTGAAATACAGAAATAAACACTTTTCCATAAACAAGCTCTAAATCATGTTTGATGCACTCTGTAAGTTAATTTTATTTCAGTACTGTTTAATCAGGATGATAGTAACACTGTGGACGGTTTTCAGCAAGTTGCAACATTGGAATACAGAAATAAACACTTTTCCAAAAACAAGCTCTAAATCATGTTGAAAAACAGAAATAAACACTTTTCAAAAACAAGCTCCAAATCATGTTGAAATACAGAAATAAGCACTTGTCAAAAACAAGCTCCAAATCATGTTGAAATACAGAAATAAACACTTTTCCATAAACAAGCTCTAAATCATGTTTGATGCTCTCCGTAAGTTAATTTTATTTCAGTACTGTTTAATCAGGATGATAGGAACACTGTGGACAGTTTTCAGCAAGTTGCAACATTGAAATACAGAAATAAACACTTTTCCAAAAACAAGCTCTAAATCATGTTGAAAAACAGAAATAAGCACTTTTCAAAAACAAGCTCCAAATCATGTTGAAATACAGAAATAAGCACTTTTCAAATACAAGCTCCAAATCATGTTGAAATACAGAAATAAACACTTTTCCATAAACAAGCTCTAAATCATGTTTGATGCACTCTGTAAGTTAATTTTATTTCAGTACTGTTTAATCAGGATGATAGTAACACTGTGGACGGTTTTCAGCAAGTTGCAACATTGGAATACAGAAATAAACACTTTTCCAAAAACAAGCTCTAAATCATGTTGAAATACAGAAAAAACACTTTTCAAAAACAAGCTCCAAATCATGTTGAAATACAGAAATAAGCACTTTTCAAATACAAACTCCAAATCATGTTGAAATACAGAAATAAACACTTTTCCATAAACAAGCTCTAAATCATGTTTGATGCACTCTGTAAGTTAATTTTATTTCAGTACTGTTTAATCAGGATGATAGTAACACTGTGGACGGTTTTCAGCAAGTTGCAACATTGGAATACAGAAATAAACACTTTTCCAAAAACAAGCTCTAAATCATGTTGAAAAACAGAAATAAACACTTTTCAAAAACAAGCTCCAAATCATGTTGAAATACAGAAATAAGCACTTTTCAAATACAAGCTCCAAATCATGTTGAAATACAGAAATAAACACTTTTCCATAAACAAGCTCTAAATCATGTTTGATGCACTCTGTAAGTTAATTTTATTTCAGTACTGTTTAATCAGGATGATAGTAACACTGTGGACGGTTTTCAGCAAGTTGCAACATTGGAATACAGAAATAAACACTTTTCCAAAAACAAGCTCTAAATCATGTTGAAATACAGAAAAAACACTTTTCAAAAACAAGCTCCAAATCATGTTGAAATACAGAAATAAGCACTTTTCAAATACAAGCTCCAAATCATGTTGAAATACAGAAATAAACACTTTTCCATAAACAAGCTCTAAATCATGTTTGATGCACTCTGTAAGTTAATTTTATTTCAGTACTGTTTAATCAGGATGATAGTAACACTGTGGACGGTTTTCAGCAAGTTGCAACATTGGAATACAGAAATAAACACTTTTCCAAAAACAAGCTCTAAATCATGTTGAAAAACAGAAATAAGCACTTTTCAAAAACAAGCTCCAAATCATGTTGAAATACAGAAATAAACACTTTTCCATAAACAAGCTCTAAATCATGTTGAAAAACAGAAATAAACACTTTTCAAAAACAAGCTCCAAATCATGTTGAAAGACAGAAATAAGCACTTTTCAAATACAAGCTCCAAATCATGTTGAAATACAGAAATAAACACTTTTCCATAAACAAGCTCTAAATCATGTTTGATGCACTCTGTAAGTTAATTTTATTTCAGTACTGTTTAATCAGGATGATAGTAACACTGTGGACGGTTTTCAGCAAGTTGCAACATTGGAATACAGAAATAAACACTTTTCCAAAAACAAGCTCTAAATCATGTTGAAAAACAGAAATAAGCACTTTTCAAAAACAAGCTCCAAATCATGTTGAAATACAGAAATAAACACTTTTCCATAAACAAGCTCTAAATCATGTTTGATGCACTCTGTAAGTTAATTTTATTTCAGTACTGTTTAATCAGGATGATAGTAACACTGTGGACGGTTTTCAGCAAGTTGCAACATTGGAATACAGAAATAAACACTTTTCCAAAAACAAGCTCTAAATCATGTTGAAATACAGAAATAAGCACTTTTCAAAAACAAGCTCCAAATCATGTTGAAATACAGAAATAAGCACTTTTCAAATACAAGCTCCAAATCATGTTGAAAATACAGAAATAAACACTTTTCCATAAACAAGCTCTAAATCATGTTTGATGCACTCTGTAAGTTAATTTTATTTCAGTACTGTTTAATCAGGATGATAGTAACACTGTGGACGGTTTTCAGCAAGTTGCAACATTGGAATACAGAAATAAACACTTTTCCAAAAACAAGCTCTAAATCATGTTGAAAAACAGAAATAAACACTTTTCAAAAAGAAATAAGCACTTTTCAAATACAAGCTCCAAATCATGTTGAAATACAGAAATAAACACTTTTCCATAAACAAGCTCTAAATCATGTTTGATGCACTCTGTAAGTTAATTTTATTTCAGTACTGTTTAATCAGGATGATAGTAACACTGTGGACGGTTTTCAGCAAGTTGCAACATTGGAATACAGAAATAAACACTTTTCCAAAAACAAGCTCTAAATCATGTTGAAAAACAGAAATAAACACTTTTCAAAAACAAGCTCCAAATCATGTTGAAATACATAAATAAGCACTTGTCAAATACAAGCTCCAAATCATGTTGAAATACAGAAATAAACACTTTTCCATAAACAAGCTCTAAATCATGTTTGATGCACTCTGTAAGTTAATTTTATTTCAGTACTGTTTAATCAGGATGATAGTAACACTGTGGACTGTTTTCAGCAAGTTGCAACATTGGAATACAGAAATAAACACTTTTCCAAAAACAAGCTCTAAATCATGTTGAAATACAGAAAAAACACTTTTCAAAAACAAGCTCCAAATCATGTTGAAATACAGAAATAAGCACTTTTCAAATACAAGCTCCAAATCATGTTGAAATACAGAAATAAACACTTTTCCATAAACAAGCTCTAAATCATGTTTGATGCACTCTGTAAGTTAATTTTATTTCAGTACTGTTTAATCAGGATGATAGTAACACTGTGGACGGTTTTCAGCAAGTTGCAACATTGGAATACAGAAATAAACACTTTTCCAAAAACAAGCTCTAAATCATGTTGAAAAACAGAAATAAGCACTTTTCAAAAACAAGCTCCAAATCATGTTGAAATACAGAAATAAACACTTTTCCATAAACAAGCTCTAAATCATGTTTGATGCACTCTGTAAGTTAATTTTATTTCAGTACTGTTTAATCAGGATGATAGTAACACTGTGGACGGTTTTCAGCAAGTTGCAACATTGGAATACAGAAATAAACACTTTTCCAAAAACAAGCTCTAAATCATGTTGAAAAACAGAAATAAGCACTTTTCAAAAACAAGCTCCAAATCATGTTGAAATACAGAAATAAACACTTTTCCATAAACAAGCTCTAAATCATGTTTGATGCACTCTGTAAGTTAATTTTATTTCAGTACTGTTTAATCAGGATGATAGTAACACTGTGGACGGTTTTCAGCAAGTTGCATCGTTGGAATACAGAAATAAGCACTTTTCAAAAACAAGCTCCAAATCATGTTGAAATACAGAAATAAACACTTTTCCATAAACAAGCTCTAAATCATGTTTGATGCACTCTGTAAGTTAATTTTATTTCAGTACTGTTTAATCAGGATGATAGTAACACTGTGGACGGTTTTCAGCAAGTTGCAACATTGGAATACAGAAATAAGCACTTTTCAAATACAAGCTCCAAATCATGTTGAAATACAGAAATAAACACTTTTCCATAAACAAGCTCTAAATCATGTTTGATGCACTCTGTAAGTTAATTTTATTTCAGTACTGTTTAATCAGGATGATAGTAACACTGTGGACGGTTTTCAGCAAGTTGCAACATTGGAATACAGAAATAAACACTTTTCCAAAAACAAGCTCTAAATCATGTTGAAATACAGAAATAAACACTTTTCAAAAACAAGCTCCAAATCATGTTGAAATACAGAAATAAGCACTTTTCAAATACAAGCTCCAAATCATGTTAAAATACAGAAATAAACACTTTTCCATAAACAAGCTCTAAATCATGTTTGATGCACTCTGTAAGTTAATTTTATTTCAGTACTGTTTAATCAGGATGATAGTAACACTGTGGACGGTTTTCAGCAAGTTGCAACATTGGAATACAGAAATAAACACTTTTCCAAAAACAAGCTCTAAATCATGTTGAAATACAGAAAAAACACTTTTCAAAAACAAGCTCCAAATCATGTTGAAATACAGAAATAAGCACTTTTCAAAAACAAGCTCCAAATCATGTTGAAATACAGAAATAAACACTTTTCCATAAACAAGCTCTAAATCATGTTTGATGCACTCTGTAAGTTAATTTTATTTCAGTACTGTTTAATCAGGATGATAGTAACACTGTGGACGGTTTTCAGCAAGTTGCAACATTGGAATACAGAAATAAACACTTTTCCAAAAACAAGCTCTAAATCATGTTGAAATACAGAAAAAACACTTTTCAAAAACAAGCTCCAAATCATGTTGAAATACAGAAATAAGCACTTTTCAAATACAAGCTCCAAATCATGTTGAAATACAGAAATAAACACTTTTCCATAAACAAGCTCTAAATCATGTTTGATGCACTCTGTAAGTTAATTTTATTTCAGTACTGTTTAATCAGGATGATAGTAACACTGTGGACGGTTTTCAGCAAGTTGCAACATTGGAATACAGAAATAAACACTTTTCCAAAAACAAGCTCTAAATCATGTTGAAAAACAGAAATAAGCACTTTTCAAAAACAAGCTCCAAATCATGTTGAAATACAGAAATAAACACTTTTCCATAAACAAGCTCTAAATCATGTTTGATGCACTCTGTAAGTTAATTTTATTTCAGTACTGTTTAATCAGGATGATAGTAACACTGTGGACGGTTTTCAGCAAGTTGCAACATTGGAATACAGAAATAAACACTTTTCCAAAAACAAGCTCTAAATCATGTTGAAAAACAGAAATAAGCACTTTTCAAAAACAAGCTCCAAATCATGTTGAAATACAGAAATAAACACTTTTCCATAAACAAGCTCTAAATCATGTTTGATGCACTCTGTAAGTTAATTTTATTTCAGTACTGTTTAATCAGGATGATAGTAACACTGTGGACGGTTTTCAGCAAGTTGCAACATTGGAATACAGAAATAAACACTTTTCCAAAAACAAGCTCTAAATCATGTTGAAAAACAGAAATAAACACTTTTCAAAAACAAGCTCCAAATCATGTTGAAAAACAGAAATAAGCACTTTTCAAAAACAAGCTCCAAATCATGTTGAAATACAGAAATAAACACTTTTCCATAAACAAGCTCTAAATCATGTTTGATGCACTCTGTAAGTTAATTTTATTTCAGTACTGTTTAATCAGGATGATAGTAACACTGTGGACGGTTTTCAGCAAGTTGCAACATTGGAATACAGAAGTAAACACTTTTCCAAAAACAAGCTCTAAATCATGTTGAAAAACAGAAATAAACACTTTTCAAAAACAAGCTCCAAATCATGTTGAAATACAGAAATAAGCACTTGTCAAAAACAAGCTCCAAATCATGTTGAAATACAGAAATAAACACTTTTCCATAAACAAGCTCTAAATCATGTTTGATGCTCTCCGTAAGTTAATTTTATTTCAGTACTGTTTAATCAGGATGATAGGAACACTGTGGACAGTTTTCAGCAAGTTGCAACATTGAAATACAGAAATAAACACTTTTCCAAAAACAAGCTCTAAATCATGTTGAAAAACAGAAATAAGCACTTTTCAAAAACAAGCTCCAAATCATGTTGAAATACAGAAATAAGCACTTTTCAAATACAAGCTCCAAATCATGTTGAAATACAGAAATAAACACTTTTCCATAAACAAGCTCTAAATCATGTTTGATGCACTCTGTAAGTTAATTTTATTTCAGTACTGTTTAATCAGGATGATAGTAACACTGTGGACGGTTTTCAGCAAGTTGCAACATTGGAATACAGAAATAAACACTTTTCCAAAAACAAGCTCTAAATCATGTTGAAAAACAGAAATAAGCACTTTTCAAAAACAAGCTCCAAATCATGTTGAAATACAGAAATAAACACTTTTCCATAAACAAGCTCTAAATCATGTTTGATGCACTCTGTAAGTTAATTTTATTTCAGTACTGTTTAATCAGGATGATAGTAACACTGTGGACGGTTTTCAGCAAGTTGCAACATTGGAATACAGAAATAAACACTTTTCCAAAAACAAGCTCTAAATCATGTTGAAATACAGAAAAAACACTTTTCAAAAACAAGCTCCAAATCATGTTGAAATACAGAAATAAGCACTTTTCAAATACAAACTCCAAATCATGTTGAAATACAGAAATAAACACTTTTCCATAAACAAGCTCTAAATCATGTTTGATGCACTCTGTAAGTTAATTTTATTTCAGTACTGTTTAATCAGGATGATAGTAACACTGTGGACGGTTTTCAGCAAGTTGCAACATTGGAATACAGAAATAAACACTTTTCCAAAAACAAGCTCTAAATCATGTTGAAATACAGAAAAAACACTTTTCAAAAACAAGCTCCAAATCATGTTGAAATACAGAAATAAGCACTTTTCAAATACAAGCTCCAAATCATGTTGAAATACAGAAATAAACACTTTTCCATAAACAAGCTCTAAATCATGTTTGATGCACTCTGTAAGTTAATTTTATTTCAGTACTGTTTAATCAGGATGATAGTAACACTGTGGACGGTTTTCAGCAAGTTGCAACATTGGAATACAGAAATAAACACTTTTCCAAAAACAAGCTCTAAATCATGTTGAAATACAGAAATAAGCACTTTTCAAAAACAAGCTCCAAATCATGTTGAAATACAGAAATAAGCACTTTTCAAATACAAGCTCCAAATCATGTTGAAATACAGAAATAAACACTTTTCCATAAACAAGCTCTAAATCATGTTTGATGCACTCTGTAAGTTAATTTTATTTCAGTACTGTTTAATCAGGATGATAGTAACACTGTGGACGGTTTTCAGCAAGTTGCAACATTGGAATACAGAAATAAACACTTTTCCAAAAACAAGCTCTAAATCATGTTGAAAAACAGAAATAAGCACTTTTCAAAAACAAGCTCCAAATCATGTTGAAATACAGAAATAAACACTTTTCCATAAACAAGCTCTAAATCATGTTGAAATACAGAAAAAACACTTTTCAAAAACAAGCTCCAAATCATGTTGAAATACAGAAATAAGCACTTTTCAAATACAAGCTCCAAATCATGTTGAAATACAGAAATAAACACTTTTCCATAAACAAGCTCTAAATCATGTTTGATGCACTCTGTAAGTTAATTTTATTTCAGTACTGTTTAATCAGGATGATAGTAACACTGTGGACGGTTTTCAGCAAGTTGCAACATTGGAATACAGAAATAAACACTTTTCCAAAAACAAGCTCTAAATCATGTTGAAAAACAGAAATAAGCACTTTTCAAAAACAAGCTCCAAATCATGTTGAAATACAGAAATAAACACTTTTCCATAAACAAGCTCTAAATCATGTTTGATGCACTCTGTAAGTTAATTTTATTTCAGTACTGTTTAATCAGGATGATAGTAACACTGTGGACGGTTTTCAGCAAGTTGCAACATTGGAATACAGAAATAAACACTTTTCCAAAAACAAGCTCTAAATCATGTTGAAAAACAGAAATAAACACTTTTCAAAAACAAGCTCCAAATCATGTTGAAATACAGAAATAAGCACTTTTCAAATACAAGCTCCAAATCATGTTAAAAATACAGAAATAAACACTTTTCCATAAACAAGCTCTAAATCATGTTTGATGCACTCTGTAAGTTAATTTTATTTCAGTACTGTTTAATCAGGATGATAGTAACACTGTGGACGGTTTTCAGCAAGTTGCAACATTGGAATACAGAAATAAACACTTTTCCAAAAACAAGCTCTAAATCATGTTGAAATACAGAAATAAACACTTTTCAAAAACAAGCTCCAAATCATGTTGAAATACAGAAATAAGCACTTTTCAAATACAAGCTCCAAATCATGTTGAAATACAGAAATAAACACTTTTCCATAAACAAGCTCTAAATCATGTTTGATGCACTCTGTAAGTTAATTTTATTTCAGTACTGTTTAATCAGGATGATAGTAACACTGTGGACGGTTTTCAGCAAGTTGCAACATTGGAATACAGAAATAAACACTTTTCCAAAAACAAGCTCTAAATCATGTTGAAATACAGAAAAAACACTTTTCAAAAACAAGCTCCAAATCATGTTGAAATACAGAAATAAGCACTTTTCAAATACAAGCTCCAAATCATGTTGAAATACAGAAATAAACACTTTTCCATAAACAAGCTCTAAATCATGTTTGATGCACTCTGTAAGTTAATTTTATTTCAGTACTGTTTAATCAGGATGATAGTAACACTGTGGACGGTTTTCAGCAAGTTGCAACATTGGAATACAGAAATAAACACTTTTCCAAAAACAAGCTCTAAATCATGTTGAAAAACAGAAATAAGCACTTTTCAAAAACAAGCTCCAAATCATGTTGAAATACAGAAATAAACACTTTTCCATAAACAAGCTCTAAATCATGTTTGATGCACTCTGTAAGTTAATTTTATTTCAGTACTGTTTAATCAGGATGATAGTAACACTGTGGACGGTTTTCAGCAAGTTGCAACATTGGAATACAGAAATAAACACTTTTCCAAAAACAAGCTCTAAATCATGTTGAAAAACAGAAATAAGCACTTTTCAAAAACAAGCTCCAAATCATGTTGAAATACAGAAATAAACACTTTTCCATAAACAAGCTCTAAATCATGTTTGATGCACTCTGTAAGTTAATTTTATTTCAGTACTGTTTAATCAGGATGATAGTAACACTGTGGACGGTTTTCAGCAAGTTGCAACATTGGAATACAGAAATAAACACTTTTCCAAAAACAAGCTCTAAATCATGTTGAAAAACAGAAATAAACACTTTTCAAAAACAAGCTCCAAATCATGTTGAAATACAGAAATAAACACTTTTCCATAAACAAGCTCTAAATCATGTTTGATGCACTCTGTAAGTTAATTTTATTTCAGTACTGTTTAATCAGGATGATAGTAACACTGTGGACGGTTTTCAGCAAGTTGCAACATTGGAATACAGAAATAAACACTTTTCCAAAAACAAGCTCTAAATCATGTTGAAATACAGAAAAAACACTTTTCAAAAACAAGCTCCAAATCATGTTGAAATACAGAAATAAGCACTTTTCAAATACAAGCTCCAAATCATGTTGAAATACAGAAATAAACACTTTTCCATAAACAAGCTCTAAATCATGTTTGATGCACTCTGTAAGTTAATTTTATTTCAGTACTGTTTAATCAGGATGATAGTAACACTGTGGACGGTTTTCAGCAAGTTGCAACATTGGAATACAGAAATAAACACTTTTCCAAAAACAAGCTCTAAATCATGTTGAAAAACAGAAATAAACACTTTTCAAAAACAAGCTCCAAATCATGTTGAAATACAGAAATAAGCACTTGTCAAAAACAAGCTCCAAATCATGTTGAAATACAGAAATAAACACTTTTCCATAAACAAGCTCTAAATCATGTTTGATGCACTCTGTAAGTTAATTTTATTTCAGTACTGTTTAATCAGGATGATAGTAACACTGTGGACGGTTTTCAGCAAGTTGCAACATTGGAATACAGAAATAAACACTTTTCCAAAAACAAGCTCTAAATCATGTTGAAAAACAGAAATAAACACTTTTCAAAAACAAGCTCCAAATCATGTTGAAATACAGAAATAAGCACTTTTCAAATACAAGCTCCAAATCATGTTGAAATACAGAAATAAACACTTTTCCATAAACAAGCTCTAAATCATGTTTGATGCACTCTGTAAGTTAATTTTATTTCAGTACTGTTTAATCAGGATGATAGTAACACTGTGGACGGTTTTCAGCAAGTTGCAACATTGGAATACAGAAATAAACACTTTTCCAAAAACAAGCTCTAAATCATGTTGAAATACAGAAAAAACACTTTTCAAAAACAAGCTCCAAATCATGTTGAAATACAGAAATAAGCACTTTTCAAATACAAGCTCCAAATCATGTTGAAATACAGAAATAAACACTTTTCCATAAACAAGCTCTAAATCATGTTTGATGCACTCTGTAAGTTAACTTCTTGAGAATACAGGGGGTGCTGTTTCGCATTAGCATAATTGCCTCTACAGACTAAACTGCCTCTTATTCAATTATTGCTGTTACTATATGCATATAACCATATAGCATTGGATAGAAAACAAGCTATGGTTTCTAAAACCGTTCCAATTGAGTCTCTGAGTCAAACACAGGTCATTTCACAGCACTTTCCCTGAGCCAGAAAAAGATTGCAAGATGTGTATGCTCGCTTCAAAGCTCTGCCTATATATGGTCACGCGACCTATGACCCGAATGACACTTCCTTCTTCTTCCTCTGGGTGTCTGGAAGACGTCAGAGGAGAAATTTTTTGTTTATCTTGTACTGACGTGAAATAAGATCTATTTCTTTAGCGTGACCGACAACTTCCGGTTTCTGAGATGCGCGTTTTCAGAGGTGGCATTGTCTTTTGTTATGCTGACGTTACGGATGAAAACTATCTCCGTGTCGAAGTTTGTTTCATACATGTGACCATATCACCGTAATGTATGTTTTTTCAATATAGTTTAATCAGATTATTAGAATTTTTTCGGGAGTTTTGCCGTGTTCCGTTCTTTGAGTTTTTTAACTTTGGACATGGACCGTGCCAGTCGACCAGTACCCAGGCTAAATGAAGAGGGGAAGTTGCCATTGTGAATGGATTGAACGACTCATCAGGACTAAGGACACCTTGATCAACATTCTGATGAAAGACCAGCAATAGTAAGACCCAATTTACGATGTTATTTCATATATCTGTCGTGCATGTGAACTGGTCGCGCGCGTCCAGCTGGTTTTGGCTGGCCTGGTTATGCTAATTAGCTAGTTATGCTAATTTCGCTATAAAACATTTAAAAAATCTGAAATATTGTTTGGATTCACCAGATGTTGGGCTTTCAATGTCTGTACGCTGTGTATTTTTTCTGAAATGTTTTAAGACAAGTAATTAGTTATATAACGTTGGTCTCTGTAATTGTTCTAGCTGCATCAGCACTATATCAGATTGCAGCTGCAATGTAGAACTGTGATTTATACCTGAAAAATGCACATTTAAAAAAAAAAAACTATGCTATACCATAAATATGTTATCAGACTGTCATCTTAAGAATTTTTTTGTTGGTTAGTGGCTATCAATATCTTAGTTTAGCCGAATTGGTGATAGCACCTGATGGAGTAAGAAACTGTTGGAGTAAGAAAATGGTGTCATTTTGCTAACGTGTTTAGCTAATAGATTTACATATTGTGTCTTCCCTGTAAAACATTTAAAAAATCTGAAATGGTGGTTTTATTCACAAGATCTGTGTCTTTCATTGGGTGTCTTGGACTTGTGATTTAATGATATTTAGATGCTACTATTTAATTGTGACGCTATGCTAGCGATGCTAATCAGTGTGGGGGGTGTGGGGGGTGCTCCCGGATCCGGGTTAGGTACTCTGTAGAGGTTAATTTTATTTCAGTACTGTTTAATCAGGATGATAGTAACACTGTGGACGGTTTTCAGCAAGTTGCAACATTGGAATACAGAAATAAACACTTTTCCAAAAACAAGCTCTAAATCATGTTGAAAAACAGAAATAAACACTTTTCAAAAACAAGCTCCAAATCATGTTGAAATACAGAAATAAGCACTTGTCAAAAACAAGCTCCAAATCATGTTGAAATACAGAAATAAACACTTTTCCATAAACAAGCTCTAAATCATGTTTGATGCTCTCCGTAAGTTAATTTTATTTCAGTACTGTTTAATCAGGATGATAGGAACACTGTGGACAGTTTTCAGCAAGTTGCAACATTGAAATACAGAAATAAACACTTTTCCAAAAACAAGCTCTAAATCATGTTGAAAAACAGAAATAAGCACTTTTCAAAAACAAGCTCCAAATCATGTTGAAATACAGAAATAAGCACTTTTCAAATACAAGCTCCAAATCATGTTGAAATACAGAAATAAACACTTTTCCATAAACAAGCTCTAAATCATGTTTGATGCACTCTGTAAGTTAATTTTATTTCAGTACTGTTTAATCAGGATGATAGTAACACTGTGGACGGTTTTCAGCAAGTTGCAACATTGGAATACAGAAATAAACACTTTTCCAAAAACAAGCTCTAAATCATGTTGAAAAACAGAAATAAGCACTTTTCAAAAACAAGCTCCAAATCATGTTGAAATACAGAAATAAACACTTTTCCATAAACAAGCTCTAAATCATGTTTGATGCACTCTGTAAGTTAATTTTATTTCAGTACTGTTTAATCAGGATGATAGTAACACTGTGGACGGTTTTCAGCAAGTTGCAACATTGGAATACAGAAATAAACACTTTTCCAAAAACAAGCTCTAAATCATGTTGAAATACAGAAAAAACACTTTTCAAAAACAAGCTCCAAATCATGTTGAAATACAGAAATAAGCACTTTTCAAATACAAGCTCCAAATCATGTTGAAATACAGAAATAAACACTTTTCCATAAACAAGCTCTAAATCATGTTTGATGCACTCTGTAAGTTAATTTTATTTCAGTACTGTTTAATCAGGATGATAGTAACACTGTGGACGGTTTTCAGCAAGTTGCAACATTGGAATACAGAAATAAACACTTTTCCAAAAACAAGCTCTAAATCATGTTGAAAAACAGAAATAAGCACTTTTCAAAAACAAGCTCCAAATCATGTTGAAATACAGAAATAAACACTTTTCCATAAACAAGCTCTAAATCATGTTTGATGCACTCTGTAAGTTAATTTTATTTCAGTACTGTTTAATCAGGATGATAGTAACACTGTGGACGGTTTTCAGCAAGTTGCAACATTGGAATACAGAAATAAACACTTTTCCAAAAACAAGCTCTAAATCATGTTGAAATACAGAAAAAACACTTTTCAAAAACAAGCTCCAAATCATGTTGAAATACAGAAATAAGCACTTTTCAAATACAAGCTCCAAATCATGTTGAAATACAGAAATAAACACTTTTCCATAAACAAGCTCTAAATCATGTTTGATGCACTCTGTAAGTTAATTTTATTTCAGTACTGTTTAATCAGGATGATAGTAACACTGTGGACGGTTTTCAGCAAGTTGCAACATTGGAATACAGAAATAAACACTTTTCCAAAAACAAGCTCTAAATCATGTTGAAAAACAGAAATAAGCACTTTTCAAAAACAAGCTCCAAATCATGTTGAAATACAGAAATAAACACTTTTCCATAAACAAGCTCTAAATCATGTTTGATGCACTCTGTAAGTTAATTTTATTTCAGTACTGTTTAATCAGGATGATAGTAACACTGTGGACGGTTTTCAGCAAGTTGCAACATTGGAATACAGAAATAAACACTTTTCCAAAAACAAGCTCTAAATCATGTTGAAAAACAGAAATAAACACTTTTCAAAAACAAGCTCCAAATCATGTTGAAAAACAGAAATAAGCACTTTTCAAAAACAAGCTCCAAATCATGTTGAAATACAGAAATAAACACTTTTCCATAAACAAGCTCTAAATCATGTTTGATGCACTCTGTAAGTTAATTTTATTTCAGTACTGTTTAATCAGGATGATAGTAACACTGTGGACGGTTTTCAGCAAGTTGCAACATTGGAATACAGAAATAAACACTTTTCCAAAAACAAGCTCTAAATCATGTTGAAATACAGAAAAAACACTTTTCAAAAACAAGCTCCAAATCATGTTGAAATACAGAAATAAGCACTTTTCAAATACAAGCTCCAAATCATGTTGAAATACAGAAATAAACACTTTTCCATAAACAAGCTCTAAATCATGTTTGATGCACTCTGTAAGTTAATTTTATTTCAGTACTGTTTAATCAGGATGATAGTAACACTGTGGACGGTTTTCAGCAAGTTGCAACATTGGAATACAGAAATAAACACTTTTCCAAAAACAAGCTCTAAATCATGTTGAAAAACAGAAATAAACACTTTTCAAAAACAAGCTCCAAATCATGTTGAAATACAGAAATAAGCACTTGTCAAAAACAAGCTCCAAATCATGTTGAAATACAGAAATAAACACTTTTCCATAAACAAGCTCTAAATCATGTTTGATGCTCTCCGTAAGTTAATTTTATTTCAGTACTGTTTAATCAGGATGATAGTAACACTGTGGACAGTTTTCAGCAAGTTGCAACATTGAAATACAGAAATAAACACTTTTCCAAAAACAAGCTCTAAATCATGTTGAAAAACAGAAATAAGCACTTTTCAAAAACAAGCTCCAAATCATGTTGAAATACAGAAATAAGCACTTTTCAAATACAAGCTCCAAATCATGTTGAAATACAGAAATAAACACTTTTCCATAAACAAGCTCTAAATCATGTTTGATGCACTCTGTAAGTTAATTTTATTTCAGTACTGTTTAATCAGGATGATAGTAACACTGTGGACGGTTTTCAGCAAGTTGCAACATTGGAATACAGAAATAAACACTTTTCCAAAAACAAGCTCTAAATCATGTTGAAAAACAGAAATAAGCACTTTTCAAAAACAAGCTCCAAATCATGTTGAAATACAGAAATAAACACTTTTCCATAAACAAGCTCTAAATCATGTTTGATGCACTCTGTAAGTTAATTTTATTTCAGTACTGTTTAATCAGGATGATAGTAACACTGTGGACGGTTTTCAGCAAGTTGCAACATTGGAATACAGAAATAAACACTTTTCCAAAAACAAGCTCTAAATCATGTTGAAATACAGAAAAAACACTTTTCAAAAACAAGCTCCAAATCATGTTGAAATACAGAAATAAGCACTTTTCAAATACAAACTCCAAATCATGTTGAAATACAGAAATAAACACTTTTCCATAAACAAGCTCTAAATCATGTTTGATGCACTCTGTAAGTTAATTTTATTTCAGTACTGTTTAATCAGGATGATAGTAACACTGTGGACGGTTTTCAGCAAGTTGCAACATTGGAATACAGAAATAAACACTTTTCCAAAAACAAGCTCTAAATCATGTTGAAAAACAGAAATAAGCACTTTTCAAAAACAAGCTCCAAATCATGTTGAAATACAGAAATAAACACTTTTCCATAAACAAGCTCTAAATCATGTTTGATGCACTCTGTAAGTTAATTTTATTTCAGTACTGTTTAATCAGGATGATAGTAACACTGTGGACGGTTTTCAGCAAGTTGCAACATTGGAATACAGAAATAAACACTTTTCCAAAAACAAGCTCTAAATCATGTTGAAAAACAGAAATAAACACTTTTCAAAAACAAGCTCCAAATCATGTTGAAATACAGAAATAAGCACTTTTCAAATACAAGCTCCAAATCATGTTGAAATACAGAAATAAACACTTTTCCATAAACAAGCTCTAAATCATGTTTGATGCTCTCTGTAAGTTAATTTTATTTCAGTACTGTTTAATCAGGATGATAGGAACACTGTGGACGGTTTTCAGCAAGTTGCAACATTGAAATACAGAAATAAACACTTTTCAAAAACAAGCTCCAAATCATGTTGAAATACAGAAATAAACACTTTTCAAATACAAGCTCCAAATCATGTTGAAATACAGAAATAAACACTTTTCCATAAACAAGCTCTAAATCATGTTTGATGCACTCTGTAAGTTAATTTTATTTCAGTACTGTTTAATCAGGATGATAGTAACACTGTGGACGGTTTTCAGCAAGTTGCAACATTGGAATACAGAAATAAACGCTTTTCCATAAACAAGCTCTAAATCATGTTTGATGCACTCTGTAAGTTAATTTTATTTCAGTACTGTTTAATCAGGATGATAGTAACACTGTGGACGGTTTTCAGCAAGTTGCAACATTGGAATACAGAAATAAACACTTTTCAAAAACAAGCTCTAAATCATGTTGAAATACAGAAATAAACACTTTTCCATAAACAAGCTCTAAATCATGTTTGATGCACTCTGTAAGTTAATTTTATTTCAGTACTGTTTAATCAGGATGATAGGAACACTGTGGACAGTTTTCAGCAAGTTGCAACATTGAAATACAGAAATAAACACTTTTCCAAAAACAAGCTCTAAATCATGTTGAAAAACAGAAATAAGCACTTTTCAAATACAAGCTCCAAATCATGTTGAAATACAGAAATAAACACTTTTCCATAAACAAGCTCTAAATCATGTTTGATGCACTCTGTAAGTTAATTTTATTTCAGTACTGTTTAATCAGGATGATAGTAACACTGTGGACGGTTTTCAGCAAGTTGCAACATTGGAATACAGAAATAAACACTTTTCCAAAAACAAGCTCTAAATCATGTTGAAAAACAGAAATAAACACTTTTCAAAAACAAGCTCCAAATCATGTTGAAATACAGAAATAAGCACTTGTCAAAAACAAACTCCAAATCATGTTGAAATACAGAAATAAACACTTTTCCATAAACAAGCTCTAAATCATGTTTGATGCTCTCCGTAAGTTAATTTTATTTCAGTACTGTTTAATCAGGATGATAGTAACACTGTGGACGGTTTTCAGCAAGTTGCAACATTGGAATACAGAAATAAACACTTTTCCAAAAACAAGCTCTAAATCATGTTGAAAAACAGAAATAAGCACTTTTCAAAAACAAGCTCCAAATCATGTTGAAATACAGAAATAAACACTTTTCCATAAACAAGCTCTAAATCATGTTTGATGCACTCTGTAAGTTAATTTTATTTCAGTACTGTTTAATCAGGATGATAGTAACACTGTGGACGGTTTTCAGCAAGTTGCAACATTGGAATACAGAAATAAACACTTTTCCAAAAACAAGCTCTAAATCATGTTGAAATACAGAAAAAACACTTTTCAAAAACAAGCTCTAAATCATGTTGAAAAACAGAAATAAGCACTTTTCAAAAACAAGCTCCAAATCATGTTGAAATACAGAAATAAACACTTTTCCATAAACAAGCTCTAAATCATGTTTGATGCACTCTGTAAGTTAATTTTATTTCAGTACTGTTTAATCAGGATGATAGTAACACTGTGGACGGTTTTCAGCAAGTTGCAACATTGGAATACAGAAATAAACACTTTTCCAAAAACAAGCTCTAAATCATGTTGAAAAACAGAAATAAACACTTTTCAAAAACAAGCTCCAAATCATGTTGAAAAACAGAAATAAGCACTTTTCAAAAACAAGCTCCAAATCATGTTGAAATACAGAAATAAACACTTTTCCATAAACAAGCTCTAAATCATGTTTGATGCACTCTGTAAGTTAATTTTATTTCAGTACTGTTTAATCAGGATGATAGTAACACTGTGGACGGTTTTCAGCAAGTTGCAACATTGGAATACAGAAATAAACACTTTTCCAAAAACAAGCTCTAAATCATGTTGAAAAACAGAAATAAACACTTTTCAAAAACAAGCTCCAAATCATGTTGAAATACAGAAATAAGCACTTTTCAAATACAAGCTCCAAATCATGTTGAAATACAGAAATAAACACTTTTCCATAAACAAGCTCTAAATCATGTTTGATGCACTCTGTAAGTTAATTTTATTTCAGTACTGTTTAATCAGGATGATAGTAACACTGTGGACGGTTTTCAGCAAGTTGCAACATTGGAATACAGAAATAAACACTTTTCCAAAAACAAGCTCTAAATCATGTTGAAAAACAGAAATAAACACTTTTCAAAAACAAGCTCCAAATCATGTTGAAATACAGAAATAAGCACTTGTCAAAAACAAGCTCCAAATCATGTTGAAATACAGAAATAAACACTTTTCCATAAACAAGCTCTAAATCATGTTTGATGCTCTCCGTAAGTTAATTTTATTTCAGTACTGTTTAATCAGGATGATAGTAACACTGTGGACGGTTTTCAGCAAGTTGCAACATTGGAATACAGAAATAAACACTTTTCCAAAAACAAGCTCTAAATCATGTTGAAATACAGAAAAAACACTTTTCAAAAACAAGCTCCAAATCATGTTGAAATACAGAAATAAGCACTTTTCAAATACAAACTCCAAATCATGTTGAAATACAGAAATAAACACTTTTCCATAAACAAGCTCTAAATCATGTTTGATGCACTCTGTAAGTTAATTTTATTTCAGTACTGTTTAATCAGGATGATAGTAACACTGTGGACGGTTTTCAGCAAGTTGCAACATTGGAATACAGAAATAAACACTTTTCCAAAAACAAGCTCTAAATCATGTTGAAATACAGAAAAAACACTTTTCAAAAACAAGCTCCAAATCATGTTGAAATACAGAAATAAGCACTTTTCAAATACAAACTCCAAATCATGTTGAAATACAGAAATAAACACTTTTCCATAAACAAGCTCTAAATCATGTTTGATGCACTCTGTAAGTTAATTTTATTTCAGTACTGTTTAATCAGGATGATAGTAACACTGTGGACGGTTTTCAGCAAGTTGCAACATTGGAATACAGAAATAAACACTTTTCCAAAAACAAGCTCTAAATCATGTTGAAAAACAGAAATAAGCACTTTTCAAAAACAAGCTCCAAATCATGTTGAAATACAGAAATAAACACTTTTCCATAAACAAGCTCTAAATCATGTTTGATGCACTCTGTAAGTTAATTTTATTTCAGTACTGTTTAATCAGGATGATAGTAACACTGTGGACGGTTTTCAGCAAGTTGCAACATTGGAATACAGAAATAAACACTTTTCCAAAAACAAGCTCTAAATCATGTTGAAATACAGAAAAAACACTTTTCAAAAACAAGCTCCAAATCATGTTGAAAAACAGAAATAAACACTTTTCAAAAACAAGCTCCAAATCATGTTGAAATACAGAAATAAACACTTTTCCATAAACAAGCTCTAAATCATGTTTGATGCACTCTGTAAGTTAATTTTATTTCAGTACTGTTTAATCAGGATGATAGTAACACTGTGGACGGTTTTCAGCAAGTTGCAACATTGGAATACAGAAATAAACACTTTTCCAAAAACAAGCTCTAAATCATGTTGAAATACAGAAAAAACACTTTTCAAAAACAAGCTCCAAATCATGTTGAAATACAGAAATAAGCACTTTTCAAATACAAACTCCAAATCATGTTGAAATACAGAAATAAACACTTTTCCATAAACAAGCTCTAAATCATGTTTGATGCACTCTGTAAGTTAATTTTATTTCAGTACTGTTTAATCAGGATGATAGTAACACTGTGGACGGTTTTCAGCAAGTTGCAACATTGGAATACAGAAATAAACACTTTTCCAAAAACAAGCTCTAAATCATGTTGAAAAACAGAAATAAACACTTTTCAAAAACAAGCTCCAAATCATGTTGAAATACAGAAATAAGCACTTTTCAAAAACAAGCTCCAAATCATGTTGAAATACAGAAATAAACACTTTTCCATAAACAAGCTCTAAATCATGTTTGATGCTCTCTGTAAGTTAATTTTATTTCAGTACTGTTTAATCAGGATGATAGGAACACTGTGGACAGTTTTCAGCAAGTTGCAACATTGAAATACAGAAATAAACACTTTTCAAAAACAAGCTCTAAATCATGTTGAAAAACAAAAATAAGCACTTTTCAAAAACAAGCTCCAAATCATGTTGAAATACAGAAATAAACACTTTTCAAATACAAGCTCCAAATCATGTTGAAATACAGAAATAAACACTTTTCTATAAACAAGCTCTAAATCATGTTTGATGCACTCTGTAAGTTAATTTTATTTCAGTACTGTTTAATCAGGATGATAGTAACACTGTGGACGGTTTTCAGCAAGTTGCAACATTGGAATACAGAAATAAACACTTTTCCAAAAACAAGCTCTAAATCATGTTGAAAAACAGAAATAAACACTTTTCAAAAACAAGCTCCAAATCATGTTGAAATACAGAAATAAGCACTTTTCAAAAACAAGCTCCAAATCATGTTGAAATACAGAAATAAACACTTTTCCATAAACAAGCTCTAAATCATGTTTGATGCTCTCTGTAAGTTAATTTTATTTCAGTACTGTTTAATCAGGATGATAGGAACACTGTGGACAGTTTTCAGCAAGTTGCAACATTGAAATACAGAAATAAACACTTTTCCAAAAACAAGCTCTAAATCATGTTGAAATACAGAAATAAACACTTTTCCATAAACAAGCTCTAAATCATGTTTGATGCACTCTGTAAGTTAATTTTATTTCAGTACTGTTTAATCAGGATGATAGGAACACTGTGGACAGTTTTCAGCAAGTTGCAACATTGAAATACAGAAATAAACACTTTTCCAAAAACAAGCTCTAAATCATGTTGAAATACAGAAATAAGCACTTTTCAAATACAAGCTCCAAATCATGTTGAAATACAGAAATAAACACTTTTCCATAAACAAGCTCTAAATCATGTTTGATGCACTCTGTAAGTTAATTTTATTTCAGTACTGTTTAATCAGGATGATAGTAACACTGTGGACGGTTTTCAGCAAGTTGCAACATTGGAATACAGAAATAAACACTTTTCCAAAAACAAGCTCTAAATCATGTTGAAAAACAGAAATAAACACTTTTCAAAAACAAGCTCCAAATCATGTTGAAATACAGAAATAAGCACTTGTCAAAAAAAAACTCCAAATCATGTTGAAATACAGAAATAAACACTTTTCCATAAACAAGCTCTAAATCATGTTTGATGCTCTCCGTAAGTTAATTTTATTTCAGTACTGTTTAATCAGGATGATAGTAACACTGTGGACGGTTTTCAGCAAGTTGCAACATTGGAATACAGAAATAAACACTTTTCCAAAAACAAGCTCTAAATCATGTTGAAAAACAGAAATAAGCACTTTTCAAAAACAAGCTCCAAATCATGTTGAAATACAGAAATAAACACTTTTCCATAAACAAGCTCTAAATCATGTTTGATGCACTCTGTAAGTTAATTTTATTTCAGTACTGTTTAATCAGGATGATAGTAACACTGTGGACGGTTTTCAGCAAGTTGCAACATTGGAATACAGAAATAAACACTTTTCCAAAAACAAGCTCTAAATCATGTTGAAAAACAGAAATAAACACTTTTCAAAAACAAGCTCCAAATCATGTTGAAATACAGAAATAAACACTTTTCCATAAACAAGCTCTAAATCATGTTTGATGCACTCTGTAAGTTCATTTTATTTCAGTACTGTTTAATCAGGATGATAGTAACACTGTGGACGGTTTTCAGCAAGTTGCAACATTGGAATACAGAAATAAACACTTTTCCAAAAACAAGCTCTAAATCATGTTGAAATACAGAAAAAACACTTTTCAAAAACAAGCTCCAAATCATGTTGAAATACAGAAATAAGCACTTTTCAAATACAAGCTCCAAATCATGTTGAAATACAGAAATAAACACTTTTCCATAAACAAGCTCTAAATCATGTTTGATGCACTCTGTAAGTTAATTTTATTTCAGTACTGTTTAATCAGGATGATAGTAACACTGTGGACGGTTTTCAGCAAGTTGCAACATTGGAATACAGAAATAAACACTTTTCCAAAAACAAGCTCTAAATCATGTTGAAAAACAGAAATAAACACTTTTCAAAAACAAGCTCCAAATCATGTTGAAATACAGAAATAAGCACTTGTCAAAAACAAGCTCCAAATCATGTTGAAATACAGAAATAAACACTTTTCCATAAACAAGCTCTAAATCATGTTTGATGCTCTCTGTAAGTTAATTTTATTTCAGTACTGTTTAATCAGGATGATAGGAACACTGTGGACAGTTTTCAGCAAGTTGCAACATTGAAATACAGAAATAAACACTTTTCCAAAAACAAGCTCTAAATCATGTTGAAAAACAGAAATAAGCACTTTTCAAAAACAAGCTCCAAATCATGTTGAAATACAGAAATAAACACTTTTCAAATACAAGCTCCAAATCATGTTGAAATACAGAAATAAACACTTTTCTATAAACAAGCTCTAAATCATGTTTGATGCACTCTGTAAGTTAATTTTATTTCAGTACTGTTTAATCAGGATGATAGTAACACTGTGGACGGTTTTCAGCAAGTTGCAACATTGGAATACAGAAATAAACGCTTTTCCATAAACAAGCTCTAAATCATGTTTGATGCACTCTGTAAGTTAATTTTATTTCAGTACTGTTTAATCAGGATGATAGTAACACTGTGGACGGTTTTCAGCAAGTTGCAACATTGGAATACAGAAATAAACACTTTTCAAAAACAAGCTCTAAATCATGTTGAAATACAGAAATAAACACTTTTCCATAAACAAGCTCTAAATCATGTTTGATGCACTCTGTAAGTTAATTTTATTTCAGTACTGTTTAATCAGGATGATAGGAACACTGTGGACAGTTTTCAGCAAGTTGCAACATTGAAATACAGAAATAAACACTTTTCCAAAAACAAGCTCTAAATCATGTTGAAAAACAGAAATAAGCACTTTTCAAATACAAGCTCCAAATCATGTTGAAATACAGAAATAAACACTTTTCCATAAACAAGCTCTAAATCATGTTTGATGCACTCTGTAAGTTAATTTTATTTCAGTACTGTTTAATCAGGATGATAGTAACACTGTGAACGGTTTTCAGCAAGTTGCAACATTGGAATACAGAAATAAACACTTTTCCAAAAACAAGCTCTAAATCATGTTGAAAAACAGAAATAAACACTTTTCAAAAACAAGCTCCAAATCATGTTGAAATACAGAAATAAGCACTTGTCAAAAAAAAACTCCAAATCATGTTGAAATACAGAAATAAACACTTTTCCATAAACAAGCTCTAAATCATGTTTGATGCTCTCCGTAAGTTAATTTTATTTCAGTACTGTTTAATCAGGATGATAGTAACACTGTGGACGGTTTTCAGCAAGTTGCAACATTGGAATACAGAAATAAACACTTTTCCAAAAACAAGCTCTAAATCATGTTGAAATACAGAAAAAACACTTTTCAAAAACAAGCTCCAAATCATGTTGAAATACAGAAATAAGCACTTTTCAAATACAAGCTCCAAATCATGTTGAAATACAGAAATAAACACTTTTCCATAAACAAGCTCTAAATCATGTTTGATGCACTCTGTAAGTTAATTTTATTTCAGTACTGTTTAATCAGGATGATAGTAACACTGTGGACGGTTTTCAGCAAGTTGCAACATTGGAATACAGAAATAAACACTTTTCCAAAAACAAGCTCTAAATCATGTTGAAAAACAGAAATAAACACTTTTCAAAAACAAGCTCCAAATCATGTTGAAATACAGAAATAAGCACTTGTCAAAAACAAGCTCCAAATCATGTTGAAATACAGAAATAAACACTTTTCCATAAACAAGCTCTAAATCATGTTTGATGCTCTCCGTAAGTTAATTTTATTTCAGTACTGTTTAATCAGGATGATAGGAACACTGTGGACGGTTTTCAGCAAGTTGCAACATTGGAATACAGAAATAAACACTTTTCCAAAAACAAGCTCTAAATCATGTTGAAATACAGAAAAAACACTTTTCAAAAACAAGCTCCAAATCATGTTGAAATACAGAAATAAGCACTTTTCAAATACAAGCTCCAAATCATGTTGAAATACAGAAATAAACACTTTTCCATAAACAAGCTCTAAATCATGTTTGATGCACTCTGTAAGTTAACTTCTTGAGAATACAGGGGGTGCTGTTTCGCATTAGCATAATTGCCTCTACAGACTAAACTGCCTCTTATTCAATTATTGCTGTTACTATATGCATATAACCATATAGCATTGGATAGAAAACAAGCTATGGTTTCTAAAACCGTTCCAATTGAGTCTCTGAGTCAAACACAGGTCATTTCACAGCACTTTCCCTGAGCCAGAAAAAGATTGCAAGATGTGTATGCTCGCTTCAAAGCTCTGCCTATATATGGTCACGCGACCTATGACCCGAATGACACTTCCTTCTTCTTCCTCTGGGTGTCTGGAAGACGTCAGAGGAGAAATTTTTTGTTTATCTTGTACTGACGTGAAATAAGATCTATTTCTTTAGCGTGACCGACAACTTCTGGTTTCTGAGATGCGCGTTTTCAGAGGTGGCATTGTCTTTTGTTATGCTGACGTTACGGATGAAAACTATCTCCGTGTCGAAGTTTGTTTGATACATGTGACCATATCACCGTAATGTATGTTTTTTCAATATAGTTTAATCAGATTATTAGAATTTTTTCGGGAGTTTTGCCGTGTTCCGTTCTTTGAGTTTTTTAACTTTGGACATGGACCGTGCCAGTCGACCAGTACCCAGGCTAAATGAAGAGGGGAAGTTGCCATTGTGAATGGATTGAACGACTCATCAGGACTAAGGACACCTTGATCAACATTCTGATGAAAGACCAGCAATAGTAAGACCCAATTTACGATGTTATTTCATATATCTGTCGTGCATGTGAACTGGTCGCGCGCGTCCAGCTGGTTTTGGCTGGCCTGGTTATGCTAATTAGCTAGTTATGCTAATTTCGCTATAAAACATTTAAAAAATCTGAAATATTGTTTGGATTCACCAGATGTTGGGCTTTCAATGTCTGTACGCTGTGTATTTTTTCTGAAATGTTTTAAGACAAGTAATTAGTTATATAACGTTGGTCTCTGTAATTGTTCTAGCTGCATCAGCACTATATCAGATTGCAGCTGCAATGTAGAACTGTGATTTATACCTGAAAAATGCACATTTAAAAAAAAAAAACTATGCTATACCATAAATATGTTATCAGACTGTCATCTTAAGAATTTTTTTGTTGGTTAGTGGCTATCAATATCTTAGTTTAGCCGAATTGGTGATAGCACCTGATGGAGTAAGAAACTGTTGGAGTAAGAAAATGGTGTCATTTTGCTAACGTGTTTAGCTAATAGATTTACATATTGTGTCTTCCCTGTAAAACATTTAAAAAATCTGAAATGGTGGTTTTATTCACAAGATCTGTGTCTTTCATTGGGTGTCTTGGACTTGTGATTTAATGATATTTAGATGCTACTATTTAATTGTGACGCTATGCTAGCGATGCTAATCAGTGTGGGGGGTGTGGGGGGTGCTCCCGGATCCGGGTTAGGTACTCTGTAGAGGTTAATTTTATTTCAGTACTGTTTAATCAGGATGATAGTAACACTGTGGACGGTTTTCAGCAAGTTGCAACATTGGAATACAGAAATAAACACTTTTCCAAAAACAAGCTCTAAATCATGTTGAAAAACAGAAATAAACACTTTTCAAAAACAAGCTCCAAATCATGTTGAAATACAGAAATAAGCACTTGTCAAAAACAAGCTCCAAATCATGTTGAAATACAGAAATAAACACTTTTCCATAAACAAGCTCTAAATCATGTTTGATGCTCTCCGTAAGTTAATTTTATTTCAGTACTGTTTAATCAGGATGATAGGAACACTGTGGACAGTTTTCAGCAAGTTGCAACATTGAAATACAGAAATAAACACTTTTCCAAAAACAAGCTCTAAATCATGTTGAAAAACAGAAATAAGCACTTTTCAAAAACAAGCTCCAAATCATGTTGAAATACAGAAATAAGCACTTTTCAAATACAAGCTCCAAATCATGTTGAAATACAGAAATAAACACTTTTCCATAAACAAGCTCTAAATCATGTTTGATGCACTCTGTAAGTTAATTTTATTTCAGTACTGTTTAATCAGGATGATAGTAACACTGTGGACGGTTTTCAGCAAGTTGCAACATTGGAATACAGAAATAAACACTTTTCCAAAAACAAGCTCTAAATCATGTTGAAAAACAGAAATAAGCACTTTTCAAAAACAAGCTCCAAATCATGTTGAAATACAGAAATAAACACTTTTCCATAAACAAGCTCTAAATCATGTTTGATGCACTCTGTAAGTTAATTTTATTTCAGTACTGTTTAATCAGGATGATAGTAACACTGTGGACGGTTTTCAGCAAGTTGCAACATTGGAATACAGAAATAAACACTTTTCCAAAAACAAGCTCTAAATCATGTTGAAATACAGAAAAAACACTTTTCAAAAACAAGCTCCAAATCATGTTGAAATACAGAAATAAGCACTTTTCAAATACAAACTCCAAATCATGTTGAAATACAGAAATAAACACTTTTCCATAAACAAGCTCTAAATCATGTTTGATGCACTCTGTAAGTTAATTTTATTTCAGTACTGTTTAATCAGGATGATAGTAACACTGTGGACGGTTTTCAGCAAGTTGCAACATTGGAATACAGAAATAAACACTTTTCCAAAAACAAGCTCTAAATCATGTTGAAAAACAGAAATAAGCACTTTTCAAAAACAAGCTCCAAATCATGTTGAAATACAGAAATAAACACTTTTCCATAAACAAGCTCTAAATCATGTTTGATGCACTCTGTAAGTTAATTTTATTTCAGTACTGTTTAATCAGGATGATAGTAACACTGTGGACGGTTTTCAGCAAGTTGCAACATTGGAATACAGAAATAAACACTTTTCCAAAAACAAGCTCTAAATCATGTTGAAATACAGAAAAAACACTTTTCAAAAACAAGCTCTAAATCATGTTGAAAAACAGAAATAAACACTTTTCAAAAACAAGCTCCAAATCATGTTGAAATACAGAAATAAACACTTTTCCATAAACAAGCTCTAAATCATGTTTGATGCACTCTGTAAGTTAATTTTATTTCAGTACTGTTTAATCAGGATGATAGTAACACTGTGGACGGTTTTCAGCAAGTTGCAACATTGGAATACAGAAATAAACACTTTTCCAAAAACAAGCTCTAAATCATGTTGAAAAACAGAAATAAAAACTTTTCAAAAACAAGCTCCAAATCATGTTGAAATACAGAAATAAACACTTTTCCATAAACAAGCTCTAAATCATGTTTGATGCACTCTGTAAGTTAATTTTATTTCAGTACTGTTTAATCAGGATGATAGTAACACTGTGGACGGTTTTCAGCAAGTTGCAACATTGGAATACAGAAATAAACACTTTTCCAAAAACAAGCTCTAAATCATGTTGAAATACAGAAAAAACACTTTTCAAAAACAAGCTCCAAATCATGTTGAAATACAGAAATAAGCACTTTTCAAATACAAGCTCCAAATCATGTTGAAATACAGAAATAAACACTTTTCCATAAACAAGCTCTAAATCATGTTTGATGCACTCTGTAAGTTAATTTTATTTCAGTACTGTTTAATCAGGATGATAGTAACACTGTGGACGGTTTTCAGCAAGTTGCAACATTGGAATACAGAAATAAACACTTTTCCAAAAACAAGCTCTAAATCATGTTGAAAAACAGAAATAAGCACTTTTCAAAAACAAGCTCCAAATCATGTTGAAATACAGAAATAAACACTTTTCCATAAACAAGCTCTAAATCATGTTTGATGCACTCTGTAAGTTAATTTTATTTCAGTACTGTTTAATCAGGATGATAGTAACACTGTGGACGGTTTTCAGCAAGTTGCAACATTGGAATACAGAAATAAACACTTTTCCAAAAACAAGCTCTAAATCATGTTGAAAAACAGAAATAAACACTTTTCAAAAACAAGCTCCAAATCATGTTGAAAAACAGAAATAAGCACTTTTCAAAAACAAGCTCCAAATCATGTTGAAATACAGAAATAAACACTTTTCCATAAACAAGCTCTAAATCATGTTTGATGCACTCTGTAAGTTAATTTTATTTCAGTACTGTTTAATCAGGATGATAGTAACACTGTGGACGGTTTTCAGCAAGTTGCAACATTGGAATACAGAAATAAACACTTTTCCAAAAACAAGCTCTAAATCATGTTGAAAAACAGAAATAAACACTTTTCAAAAACAAGCTCCAAATCATGTTGAAATACAGAAATAAACACTTTTCCATAAACAAGCTCTAAATCATGTTTGATGCACTCTGTAAGTTAATTTTATTTCAGTACTGTTTAATCAGGATGATAGTAACACTGTGGACGGTTTTCAGCAAGTTGCAACATTGGAATACAGAAATAAACACTTTTCCAAAAACAAGCTCTAAATCATGTTGAAATACAGAAAAAACACTTTTCAAAAACAAGCTCCAAATCATGTTGAAATACAGAAATAAGCACTTTTCAAATACAAGCTCCAAATCATGTTGAAATACAGAAATAAACACTTTTCCATAAACAAGCTCTAAATCATGTTTGATGCACTCTGTAAGTTAATTTTATTTCAGTACTGTTTAATCAGGATGATAGTAACACTGTGGACGGTTTTCAGCAAGTTGCAACATTGGAATACAGAAATAAACACTTTTCCAAAAACAAGCTCTAAATCATGTTGAAAAACAGAAATAAACACTTTTCAAAAACAAGCTCCAAATCATGTTGAAATACAGAAATAAAGCACTTGTCAAAAACAAGCTCCAAATCATGTTGAAATACAGAAATAAACACTTTTCCATAAACAAGCTCTAAATCATGTTTGATGCTCTCCGTAAGTTAATTTTATTTCAGTACTGTTTAATCAGGATGATAGGAACACTGTGGACAGTTTTCAGCAAGTTGCAACATTGAAATACAGAAATAAACACTTTTCCAAAAACAAGCTCTAAATCATGTTGAAAAACAGAAATAAGCACTTTTCAAAAACAAGCTCCAAATCATGTTGAAATACAGAAATAAGCACTTTTCAAATACAAGCTCCAAATCATGTTGAAATACAGAAATAAACACTTTTCCATAAACAAGCTCTAAATCATGTTTGATGCACTCTGTAAGTTAATTTTATTTCAGTACTGTTTAATCAGGATGATAGTAACACTGTGGACGGTTTTCAGCAAGTTGCAACATTGGAATACAGAAATAAACACTTTTCCAAAAACAAGCTCTAAATCATGTTGAAAAACAGAAATAAACACTTTTCAAAAACAAGCTCCAAATCATGTTGAAATACAGAAATAAACACTTTTCCATAAACAAGCTCTAAATCATGTTTGATGCACTCTGTAAGTTAATTTTATTTCAGTACTGTTTAATCAGGATGATAGTAACACTGTGGACGGTTTTCAGCAAGTTGCAACATTGGAATACAGAAATAAACACTTTTCCAAAAACAAGCTCTAAATCATGTTGAAATACAGAAAAAACACTTTTCAAAAACAAGCTCCAAATCATGTTGAAATACAGAAATAAGCACTTTTCAAATACAAGCTCCAAATCATGTTGAAATACAGAAATAAACACTTTTCCATAAACAAGCTCTAAATCATGTTTGATGCACTCTGTAAGTTAATTTTATTTCAGTACTGTTTAATCAGGATGATAGTAACACTGTGGACGGTTTTCAGCAAGTTGCAACATTGGAATACAGAAATAAACACTTTTCCAAAAACAAGCTCTAAATCATGTTGAAAAACAGAAATAAACACTTTTCAAAAACAAGCTCCAAATCATGTTGAAATACAGAAATAAGCACTTGTCAAAAACAAGCTCCAAATCATGTTGAAATACAGAAATAAACACTTTTCCATAAACAAGCTCTAAATCATGTTTGATGCTCTCCGTAAGTTAATTTTATTTCAGTACTGTTTAATCAGGATGATAGTAACACTGTGGACAGTTTTCAGCAAGTTGCAACATTGAAATACAGAAATAAACACTTTTCCAAAAACAAGCTCTAAATCATGTTGAAAAACAGAAATAAGCACTTTTCAAAAACAAGCTCCAAATCATGTTGAAATACAGAAATAAGCACTTTTCAAATACAAGCTCCAAATCATGTTGAAATACAGAAATAAACACTTTTCCATAAACAAGCTCTAAATCATGTTTGATGCTCTCCGTAAGTTAATTTTATTTCAGTACTGTTTAATCAGGATGATAGTAACACTGTGGACAGTTTTCAGCAAGTTGCAACATTGAAATACAGAAATAAACACTTTTCCAAAAACAAGCTCTAAATCATGTTAAAAAACAGAAATAAGCACTTTTCAAAAACAAGCTCCAAATCATGTTGAAATACAGAAATAAACACTTTTCCATAAACAAGCTCTAAATCATGTTTGATGCACTCTGTAAGTTGATTTTATTTCAGTACTGTTTAATCAGGATGATAGTAACACTGTGGACGGTTTTCAGCAAGTTGCAACATTGGAATACAGAAATAAACACTTTTCCAAAAACAAGCTCTAAATCATGTTGAAATACAGAAAAAACACTTTTCAAAAACAAGCTCCAAATCATGTTGAAATACAGAAATAAGCACTTTTCAAATACAAACTCCAAATCATGTTGAAATACAGAAATAAACACTTTTCCATAAACAAGCTCTAAATCATGTTTGATGCACTCTGTAAGTTAATTTTATTTCAGTACTGTTTAATCAGGATGATAGTAACACTGTGGACGGTTTTCAGCAAGTTGCAACATTGGAATACAGAAATAAACACTTTTCCAAAAACAAGCTCTAAATCATGTTGAAAAACAGAAATAAGCACTTTTCAAAAACAAGCTCCAAATCATGTTGAAATACAGAAATAAACACTTTTCCATAAACAAGCTCTAAATCATGTTTGATGCACTCTGTAAGTTAATTTTATTTCAGTACTGTTTAATCAGGATGATAGTAACACTGTGGACGGTTTTCAGCAAGTTGCAACATTGGAATACAGAAATAAACACTTTTCCAAAAACAAGCTCTAAATCATGTTGAAATACAGAAAAAACACTTTTCAAAAACAAGCTCCAAATCATGTTGAAATACAGAAATAAGCACTTTTCAAATACAAGCTCCAAATCATGTTGAAATACAGAAATAAACACTTTTCCATAAACAAGCTCTAAATCATGTTTGATGCACTCTGTAAGTTAATTTTATTTCAGTACTGTTTAATCAGGATGATAGTAACACTGTGGACGGTTTTCAGCAAGTTGCAACATTGGAATACAGAAATAAACACTTTTCCAAAAACAAGCTCTAAATCATGTTGAAAAACAGAAATAAACACTTTTCAAAAACAAGCTCCAAATCATGTTGAAATACAGAAATAAGCACTTTTCAAAAACAAGCTCCAAATCATGTTGAAATACAGAAATAAACACTTTTCCATAAACAAGCTCTAAATCATGTTTGATGCTCTCTGTAAGTTAATTTTATTTCAGTACTGTTTAATCAGGATGATAGGAACACTGTGGACAGTTTTCAGCAAGTTGCAACATTGAAATACAGAAATAAACACTTTTCCAAAAACAAGCTCTAAATCATGTTGAAAAACAGAAATAAGCACTTTTCAAAAACAAGCTCCAAATCATGTTGAAATACAGAAATAAACACTTTTCCATAAACAAGCTCTAAATCATGTTTGATGCACTCTGTAAGTTAACTTTATTTCAGTACTGTTTAATCAGGATGATAGTAACACTGTGGACGGTTTTCAGCAAGTTGCAACATTGGAATACAGAAATAAACGCTTTTCCATAAACAAGCTCTAAATCATGTTTGATGCACTCTGTAAGTTAATTTTATTTCAGTACTGTTTAATCAGGATCATAGTAACACTGTGGACGGTTTTCAGCAAGTTGCAACATTGGAATACAGAAATAAACACTTTTCAAAAACAAGCTCTAAATCATGTTGAAATACAGAAATAAACACTTTTCCATAAACAAGCTCTAAATCATGTTTGATGCACTCTGTAAGTTAATTTTATTTCAGTACTGTTTAATCAGGATGATAGGAACACTGTGGACAGTTTTCAGCAAGTTGCAACATTGAAATACAGAAATAAACACTTTTCCAAAAACAAGCTCTAAATCATGTTGAAAAACAGAAATAAGCACTTTTCAAATACAAGCTCCAAATCATGTTGAAATACAGAAATAAACACTTTTCCATAAACAAGCTCTAAATCATGTTTGATGCACTCTGTAAGTTAATTTTATTTCAGTACTGTTTAATCAGGATGATAGTAACACTGTGAACGGTTTTCAGCAAGTTGCAACATTGGAATACAGAAATAAACACTTTTCCAAAAACAAGCTCTAAATCATGTTGAAAAACAGAAATAAACACTTTTCAAAAACAAGCTCCAAATCATGTTGAAATACAGAAATAAGCACTTGTCAAAAAAAAACTCCAAATCATGTTGAAATACAGAAATAAACACTTTTCCATAAACAAGCTCTAAATCATGTTTGATGCTCTCCGTAAGTTAATTTTATTTCAGTACTGTTTAATCAGGATGATAGTAACACTGTGGACGGTTTTCAGCAAGTTGCAACATTGGAATACAGAAATAAACACTTTTCCAAAAACAAGCTCTAAATCATGTTGAAAAACAGAAATAAGCACTTTTCAAAAACAAGCTCCAAATCATGTTGAAATACAGAAATAAACACTTTTCCATAAACAAGCTCTAAATCATGTTTGATGCACTCTGTAAGTTAAATTTATTTCAGTACTGTTTAATCAGGATGATAGTAACACTGTGGACGGTTTTCAGCAAGTTGCAACATTGGAATACAGAAATAAACACTTTTCCAAAAACAAGCTCTAAATCATGTTGAAATACAGAAAAAACACTTTTCAAAAACAAGCTCTAAATCATGTTGAAAAACAGAAATAAGCACTTTTCAAAAACAAGCTCCAAATCATGTTGAAATACAGAAATAAACACTTTTCCATAAACAAGCTCTAAATCATGTTTGATGCACTCTGTAAGTTAATTTTATTTCAGTACTGTTTAATCAGGATGATAGTAACACTGTGGACGGTTTTCAGCAAGTTGCAACATTGGAATACAGAAATAAACACTTTTCCAAAAACAAGCTCTAAATCATGTTGAAAAACAGAAATAAACACTTTTCAAAAACAAGCTCCAAATCATGTTGAAAAACAGAAATAAGCACTTTTCAAAAACAAGCTCCAAATCATGTTGAAATACAGAAATAAACACTTTTCCATAAACAAGCTCTAAATCATGTTTGATGCACTCTGTAAGTTAATTTTATTTCAGTACTGTTTAATCAGGATGATAGTAACACTGTGGACGGTTTTCAGCAAGTTGCAACATTGGAATACAGAAATAAACACTTTTCCAAAAACAAGCTCTAAATCATGTTGAAAAACAGAAATAAACACTTTTCAAAAACAAGCTCCAAATCATGTTGAAATACAGAAATAAACACTTTTCCATAAACAAGCTCTAAATCATGTTTGATGCACTCTGTAAGTTAATTTTATTTCAGTACTGTTTAATCAGGATGATAGTAACACTGTGGACGGTTTTCAGCAAGTTGCAACATTGGAATACAGAAATAAACACTTTTCCAAAAACAAGCTCTAAATCATGTTGAAATACAGAAAAAACACTTTTCAAAAACAAGCTCCAAATCATGTTGAAATACAGAAATAAGCACTTTTCAAATACAAGCTCCAAATCATGTTGAAATACAGAAATAAACACTTTTCCATAAACAAGCTCTAAATCATGTTTGATGCTCTCCGTAAGTTAATTTTATTTCAGTACTGTTTAATCAGGATGATAGTAACACTGTGGACAGTTTTCAGCAAGTTGCAACATTGAAATACAGAAATAAACACTTTTCCAAAAACAAGCTCTAAATCATGTTAAAAAACAGAAATAAGCACTTTTCAAAAACAAGCTCCAAATCATGTTGAAATACAGAAATAAACACTTTTCCATAAACAAGCTCTAAATCATGTTTGATGCACTCTGTAAGTTGATTTTATTTCAGTACTGTTTAATCAGGATGATAGTAACACTGTGGACGGTTTTCAGCAAGTTGCAACATTGGAATACAGAAATAAACACTTTTCCAAAAACAAGCTCTAAATCATGTTGAAATACAGAAAAAACACTTTTCAAAAACAAGCTCCAAATCATGTTGAAATACAGAAATAAGCACTTTTCAAATACAAACTCCAAATCATGTTGAAATACAGAAATAAACACTTTTCCATAAACAAGCTCTAAATCATGTTTGATGCACTCTGTAAGTTAATTTTATTTCAGTACTGTTTAATCAGGATGATAGTAACACTGTGGACGGTTTTCAGCAAGTTGCAACATTGGAATACAGAAATAAACACTTTTCCAAAAACAAGCTCTAAATCATGTTGAAAAACAGAAATAAGCACTTTTCAAAAACAAGCTCCAAATCATGTTGAAATACAGAAATAAACACTTTTCCATAAACAAGCTCTAAATCATGTTTGATGCACTCTGTAAGTTAATTTTATTTCAGTACTGTTTAATCAGGATGATAGTAACACTGTGGACGGTTTTCAGCAAGTTGCAACATTGGAATACAGAAATAAACACTTTTCCAAAAACAAGCTCTAAATCATGTTGAAATACAGAAAAAACACTTTTCAAAAACAAGCTCCAAATCATGTTGAAATACAGAAATAAGCACTTTTCAAATACAAGCTCCAAATCATGTTGAAATACAGAAATAAACACTTTTCCATAAACAAGCTCTAAATCATGTTTGATGCACTCTGTAAGTTAATTTTATTTCAGTACTGTTTAATCAGGATGATAGTAACACTGTGGACGGTTTTCAGCAAGTTGCAACATTGGAATACAGAAATAAACACTTTTCCAAAAACAAGCTCTAAATCATGTTGAAAAACAGAAATAAACACTTTTCAAAAACAAGCTCCAAATCATGTTGAAATACAGAAATAAGCACTTTTCAAAAACAAGCTCCAAATCATGTTGAAATACAGAAATAAACACTTTTCCATAAACAAGCTCTAAATCATGTTTGATGCTCTCTGTAAGTTAATTTTATTTCAGTACTGTTTAATCAGGATGATAGGAACACTGTGGACAGTTTTCAGCAAGTTGCAACATTGAAATACAGAAATAAACACTTTTCCAAAAACAAGCTCTAAATCATGTTGAAAAACAGAAATAAGCACTTTTCAAAAACAAGCTCCAAATCATGTTGAAATACAGAAATAAACACTTTTCCATAAACAAGCTCTAAATCATGTTTGATGCACTCTGTAAGTTAACTTTATTTCAGTACTGTTTAATCAGGATGATAGTAACACTGTGGACGGTTTTCAGCAAGTTGCAACATTGGAATACAGAAATAAACGCTTTTCCATAAACAAGCTCTAAATCATGTTTGATGCACTCTGTAAGTTAATTTTATTTCAGTACTGTTTAATCAGGATCATAGTAACACTGTGGACGGTTTTCAGCAAGTTGCAACATTGGAATACAGAAATAAACACTTTTCAAAAACAAGCTCTAAATCATGTTGAAATACAGAAATAAACACTTTTCCATAAACAAGCTCTAAATCATGTTTGATGCACTCTGTAAGTTAATTTTATTTCAGTACTGTTTAATCAGGATGATAGGAACACTGTGGACAGTTTTCAGCAAGTTGCAACATTGAAATACAGAAATAAACACTTTTCCAAAAACAAGCTCTAAATCATGTTGAAAAACAGAAATAAGCACTTTTCAAATACAAGCTCCAAATCATGTTGAAATACAGAAATAAACACTTTTCCATAAACAAGCTCTAAATCATGTTTGATGCACTCTGTAAGTTAATTTTATTTCAGTACTGTTTAATCAGGATGATAGTAACACTGTGAACGGTTTTCAGCAAGTTGCAACATTGGAATACAGAAATAAACACTTTTCCAAAAACAAGCTCTAAATCATGTTGAAAAACAGAAATAAACACTTTTCAAAAACAAGCTCCAAATCATGTTGAAATACAGAAATAAGCACTTGTCAAAAAAAAACTCCAAATCATGTTGAAATACAGAAATAAACACTTTTCCATAAACAAGCTCTAAATCATGTTTGATGCTCTCCGTAAGTTAATTTTATTTCAGTACTGTTTAATCAGGATGATAGTAACACTGTGGACGGTTTTCAGCAAGTTGCAACATTGGAATACAGAAATAAACACTTTTCCAAAAACAAGCTCTAAATCATGTTGAAAAACAGAAATAAGCACTTTTCAAAAACAAGCTCCAAATCATGTTGAAATACAGAAATAAACACTTTTCCATAAACAAGCTCTAAATCATGTTTGATGCACTCTGTAAGTTAAATTTATTTCAGTACTGTTTAATCAGGATGATAGTAACACTGTGGACGGTTTTCAGCAAGTTGCAACATTGGAATACAGAAATAAACACTTTTCCAAAAACAAGCTCTAAATCATGTTGAAATACAGAAAAAACACTTTTCAAAAACAAGCTCTAAATCATGTTGAAAAACAGAAATAAGCACTTTTCAAAAACAAGCTCCAAATCATGTTGAAATACAGAAATAAACACTTTTCCATAAACAAGCTCTAAATCATGTTTGATGCACTCTGTAAGTTAATTTTATTTCAGTACTGTTTAATCAGGATGATAGTAACACTGTGGACGGTTTTCAGCAAGTTGCAACATTGGAATACAGAAATAAACACTTTTCCAAAAACAAGCTCTAAATCATGTTGAAAAACAGAAATAAACACTTTTCAAAAACAAGCTCCAAATCATGTTGAAAAACAGAAATAAGCACTTTTCAAAAACAAGCTCCAAATCATGTTGAAATACAGAAATAAACACTTTTCCATAAACAAGCTCTAAATCATGTTTGATGCACTCTGTAAGTTAATTTTATTTCAGTACTGTTTAATCAGGATGATAGTAACACTGTGGACGGTTTTCAGCAAGTTGCAACATTGGAATACAGAAATAAACACTTTTCCAAAAACAAGCTCTAAATCATGTTGAAAAACAGAAATAAACACTTTTCAAAAACAAGCTCCAAATCATGTTGAAATACAGAAATAAACACTTTTCCATAAACAAGCTCTAAATCATGTTTGATGCACTCTGTAAGTTAATTTTATTTCAGTACTGTTTAATCAGGATGATAGTAACACTGTGGACGGTTTTCAGCAAGTTGCAACATTGGAATACAGAAATAAACACTTTTCCAAAAACAAGCTCTAAATCATGTTGAAATACAGAAAAAACACTTTTCAAAAACAAGCTCCAAATCATGTTGAAATACAGAAATAAGCACTTTTCAAATACAAGCTCCAAATCATGTTGAAATACAGAAATAAACACTTTTCCATAAACAAGCTCTAAATCATGTTTGATGCACTCTGTAAGTTAATTTTATTTCAGTACTGTTTAATCAGGATGATAGTAACACTGTGGACGGTTTTCAGCAAGTTGCAACATTGGAATACAGAAATAAACACTTTTCCAAAAACAAGCTCTAAATCATGTTGAAAAACAGAAATAAACACTTTTCAAAAACAAGCTCCAAATCATGTTGAAATACAGAAATAAACACTTTTCCATAAACAAGCTCTAAATCATGTTTGATGCACTCTGTAAGTTAATTTTATTTCAGTACTGTTTAATCAGGATGATAGTAACACTGTGGACGGTTTTCAGCAAGTTGCAACATTGGAATACAGAAATAAACACTTTTCCAAAAACAAGCTCTAAATCATGTTGAAATACAGAAAAAACACTTTTCAAAAACAAGCTCCAAATCATGTTGAAATACAGAAATAAGCACTTTTCAAATACAAGCTCCAAATCATGTTGAAATACAGAAATAAACACTTTTCCATAAACAAGCTCTAAATCATGTTTGATGCACTCTGTAAGTTAATTTTATTTCAGTACTGTTTAATCAGGATGATAGTAACACTGTGGACGGTTTTCAGCAAGTTGCAACATTGGAATACAGAAATAAACACTTTTCCAAAAACAAGCTCTAAATCATGTTGAAAAACAGAAATAAACACTTTTCAAAAACAAGCTCCAAATCATGTTGAAATACAGAAATAAGCACTTGTCAAAAACAAGCTCCAAATCATGTTGAAATACAGAAATAAACACTTTTCCATAAACAAGCTCTAAATCATGTTTGATGCTCTCCGTAAGTTAATTTTATTTCAGTACTGTTTAATCAGGATGATAGTAACACTGTGGACAGTTTTCAGCAAGTTGCAACATTGAAATACAGAAATAAACACTTTTCCAAAAACAAGCTCTAAATCATGTTGAAAAACAGAAATAAGCACTTTTCAAAAACAAGCTCCAAATCATGTTGAAATACAGAAATAAGCACTTTTCAAATACAAGCTCCAAATCATGTTGAAATACAGAAATAAACACTTTTCCATAAACAAGCTCTAAATCATGTTTGATGCACTCTGTAAGTTAATTTTATTTCAGTACTGTTTAATCAGGATGATAGTAACACTGTGGACGGTTTTCAGCAAGTTGCAACATTGGAATACAGAAATAAACACTTTTCCAAAAACAAGCTCTAAATCATGTTGAAAAACAGAAATAAGCACTTTTCAAAAACAAGCTCCAAATCATGTTGAAATACAGAAATAAACACTTTTCCATAAACAAGCTCTAAATCATGTTTGATGCACTCTGTAAGTTAATTTTATTTCAGTACTGTTTAATCAGGATGATAGTAACACTGTGGACGGTTTTCAGCAAGTTGCAACATTGGAATACAGAAATAAACACTTTTCCAAAAACAAGCTCTAAATCATGTTGAAATACAGAAAAAACACTTTTCAAAAACAAGCTCCAAATCATGTTGAAATACAGAAATAAGCACTTTTCAAATACAAACTCCAAATCATGTTGAAATACAGAAATAAACACTTTTCCATAAACAAGCTCTAAATCATGTTTGATGCACTCTGTAAGTTAATTTTATTTCAGTACTGTTTAATCAGGATGATAGTAACACTGTGGACGGTTTTCAGCAAGTTGCAACATTGGAATACAGAAATAAACACTTTTCCAAAAACAAGCTCTAAATCATGTTGAAATACAGAAAAAACACTTTTCAAAAACAAGCTCCAAATCATGTTGAAATACAGAAATAAGCACTTTTCAAATACAAGCTCCAAATCATGTTGAAATACAGAAATAAACACTTTTCCATAAACAAGCTCTAAATCATGTTTGATGCACTCTGTAAGTTAATTTTATTTCAGTACTGTTTAATCAGGATGATAGTAACACTGTGGACGGTTTTCAGCAAGTTGCAACATTGGAATACAGAAATAAACACTTTTCCAAAAACAAGCTCTAAATCATGTTGAAAAACAGAAATAAACACTTTTCAAAAACAAGCTCCAAATCATGTTGAAATACAGAAATAAGCACTTTTCAAAAACAAGCTCCAAATCATGTTGAAATACAGAAATAAACACTTTTCCATAAACAAGCTCTAAATCATGTTTGATGCTCTCTGTAAGTTAATTTTATTTCAGTACTGTTTAATCAGGATGATAGGAACACTGTGGACAGTTTTCAGCAAGTTGCAACATTGAAATACAGAAATAAACACTTTTCCAAAAACAAGCTCTAAATCATGTTGAAAAACAGAAATAAGCACTTTTCAAAAACAAGCTCCAAATCATGTTGAAATACAGAAATAAACACTTTTCAAATACAAGCTCCAAATCATGTTGAAATACAGAAATAAACACTTTTCTATAAACAAGCTCTAAATCATGTTTGATGCACTCTGTAAGTTAATTTTATTTCAGTACTGTTTAATCAGGATGATAGTAACACTGTGGACGGTTTTCAGCAAGTTGCAACATTGGAATACAGAAATAAACGCTTTTCCATAAACAAGCTCTAAATCATGTTTGATGCACTCTGTAAGTTAATTTTATTTCAGTACTGTTTAATCAGGATGATAGTAACACTGTGGACGGTTTTCAGCAAGTTGCAACATTGGAATACAGAAATAAACACTTTTCAAAAACAAGCTCCAAATCATGTTGAAATACAGAAATAAGCACTTTTCAAATACAAACTCCAAATCATGTTGAAATACAGAAATAAACACTTTTCCATAAACAAGCTCTAAATCATGTTTGATGCACTCTGTAAGTTAATTTTATTTCAGTACTGTTTAATCAGGATGATAGTAACACTGTGGACGGTTTTCAGCAAGTTGCAACATTGGAATACAGAAATAAACACTTTTCCAAAAACAAGCTCTAAATCATGTTGAAATACAGAAAAAACACTTTTCAAAAACAAGCTCCAAATCATGTTGAAATACAGAAATAAGCACTTTTCAAATACAAGCTCCAAATCATGTTGAAATACAGAAATAAACACTTTTCCATAAACAAGCTCTAAATCATGTTTGATGCACTCTGTAAGTTAATTTTATTTCAGTACTGTTTAATCAGGATGATAGTAACACTGTGGACGGTTTTCAGCAAGTTGCAAAATTGGAATACAGAAATAAACACTTTTCCAAAAACAAGCTCTAAATCATGTTGAAAAACAGAAATAAACACTTTTCAAAAACAAGCTCCAAATCATGTTGAAATACAGAAATAAGCACTTTTCAAAAACAAGCTCCAAATCATGTTGAAATACAGAAATAAACACTTTTCCATAAACAAGCTCTAAATCATGTTTGATGCTCTCTGTAAGTTAATTTTATTTCAGTACTGTTTAATCAGGATGATAGGAACACTGTGGACAGTTTTCAGCAAGTTGCAACATTGAAATACAGAAATAAACACTTTTCCAAAAACAAGCTCTAAATCATGTTGAAAAACAGAAATAAGCACTTTTCAAAAACAAGCTCCAAATCATGTTGAAATACAGAAATAAACACTTTTCAAATACAAGCTCCAAATCATGTTGAAATACAGAAATAAACACTTTTCTATAAACAAGCTCTAAATCATGTTTGATGCACTCTGTAAGTTAATTTTATTTCAGTACTGTTTAATCAGGATGATAGTAACACTGTGGACGGTTTTCAGCAAGTTGCAACATTGGAATACAGAAATAAACGCTTTTCCATAAACAAGCTCTAAATCATGTTTGATGCACTCTGTAAGTTAATTTTATTTCAGTACTGTTTAATCAGGATGATAGTAACACTGTGGACGGTTTTCAGCAAGTTGCAACATTGGAAAACAGAAATAAACACTTTTCAAAAACAAGCTCTAAATCATGTTGAAATACAGAAATAAACACTTTTCCATAAACAAGCTCTAAATCATGTTTGATGCACTCTGTAAGTTAATTTTATTTCAGTACTGTTTAATCAGGATGATAGGAACACTGTGGACAGTTTTCAGCAAGTTGCAACATTGAAATACAGAAATAAACACTTTTCCAAAAACAAGCTCTAAATCATGTTGAAAAACAGAAATAAGCACTTTTCAAATACAAGCTCCAAATCATGTTGAAATACAGAAATAAACACTTTTCCATAAACAAGCTCTAAATCATGTTTGATGCACTCTGTAAGTTAATTTTATTTCAGTACTGTTTAATCAGGATGATAGTAACACTGTGAACGGTTTTCAGCAAGTTGCAACATTGGAATACAGAAATAAACACTTTTCCAAAAACAAGCTCTAAATCATGTTGAAAAACAGAAATAAACACTTTTCAAAAACAAGCTCCAAATCATGTTGAAATACAGAAATAAGCACTTGTCAAAAAAAAATTCCAAATCATGTTGAAATACAGAAATAAACACTTTTCCATAAACAAGCTCTAAATCATGTTTGATGCTCTCCGTAAGTTAATTTTATTTCAGTACTGTTTAATCAGGATGATAGTAACACTGTGGACGGTTTTCAGCAAGTTGCAACATTGGAATACAGAAATAAACACTTTTCCAAAAACAAGCTCTAAATCATGTTGAAATACAGAAAAAACACTTTTCAAAAACAAGCTCCAAATCATGTTGAAATACAGAAATAAGCACTTTTCAAATACAAGCTCCAAATCATGTTGAAATACAGAAATAAACACTTTTCCATAAACAAGCTCTAAATCATGTTTGATGCACTCTGTAAGTTAATTTTATTTCAGTACTGTTTAATCAGGATGATAGTAACACTGTGGACGGTTTTCAGCAAGTTGCAACATTGGAATACAGAAATAAACACTTTTCCAAAAACAAGCTCTAAATCATGTTGAAATACAGAAAAAACACTTTTCAAAAACAAGCTCCAAATCATGTTGAAATACAGAAATAAGCACTTTTCAAATACAAACTCCAAATCATGTTGAAATACAGAAATAAACACTTTTCCATAATCAAGCTCTAAATCATGTTTGATGCACTCTGTAAGTTAATTTTATTTCAGTACTGTTTAATCAGGATGATAGTAACACTGTGGACGGTTTTCAGCAAGTTGCAACATTGGAATACAGAAATAAACACTTTTCCAAAAACAAGCTCTAAATCATGTTGAAAAACAGAAATAAACACTTTTCAAAAACAAGCTCCAAATCATGTTGAAATACAGAAATAAACACTTTTCCATAAACAAGCTCTAAATCATGTTTGATGCACTCTGTAAGTTAATTTTATTTCAGTACTGTTTAATCAGGATGATAGTAAAACTGTGGACGGTTTTCAGCAAGTTGCAACATTGGAATACAGAAATAAACACGTTTCCAAAAACAAGCTCTAAATCATGTTGAAAAACAGAAATAAACACTTTTCAAAAACAAGCTCCAAATCATGTTGAAATACAGAAATAAACACTTTTCCATAAACAAGCTCTAAATCATGTTTGATGCACTCTGTAAGTTAATTTTATTTCAGTACTGTTTAATCAGGATGATAGTAACACTGTGGACGGTTTTCAGCAAGTTGCAACATTGGAATACAGAAATAAACACTTTTCCAAAAACAAGCTCTAAATCATGTTGAAATACAGAAAAAACACTTTTCAAAAACAAGCTCCAAATCATGTTGAAATACAGAAATAAGCACTTATCAAAAACAAGCTCCAAATCATGTTGAAATACAGAAATAAGCACTTTTCAAAAACAAGCTCCAAATCATGTTGAAATACAGAAATAAACACTTTTCCATAAACAAGCTCTAAATCATGTTTGATGCTCTCTGTAAGTTAATTTTATTTCAGTACTGTTTAATCAGGATGATAGGAACACTGTGGACAGTTTTCAGCAAGTTGCAACATTGAAATACAGAAATAAACACTTTTCCAAAAACAAGCTCTAAATCATGTTGAAAAACAGAAATAAGCACTTTTCAAAAACAAGCTCCAAATCATGTTGAAATACAGAAATAAACACTTTTCAAATACAAGCTCCAAATCATGTTGAAATACAGAAATAAACACTTTTCCATAAACAAGCTCTAAATGATGTTTGATGCACTCTGTAAGTTAATTTTATTTCAGTACTGTTTAATCAGGATGATAGTAACACTGTGGACGGTTTTCAGCAAGTTGCAACATTGGAATACAGAAATAAACGCTTTTCCATAAACAAGCTCTAAATCATGTTTGATGCACTCTGTAAGTTAATTTTATTTCAGTACTGTTTAATCAGGATGATAGTAACACTGTGGACGGTTTTCAGCAAGTTGCAACATTGGAATACAGAAATAAACACTTTTCAAATACAAGCTCCAAATCATGTTGAAATACAGAAATAAACACTTTTCCATAAACAAGCTCTAAATCATGTTTGATGCACTCTGTAAGTTAATTTTATTTCAGTACTGTTTAATCAGGATGATAGGAACACTGTGGACAGTTTTCAGCAAGTTGCAACATTGAAATACAGAAATAAACACTTTTCCAAAAACAAGCTCTAAATCATGTTGAAAAACAGAAATAAGCACTTTTCAAATACAAGCTCCAAATCATGTTGAAATACAGAAATAAACACTTTTCCATAAACAAGCTCTAAATCATGTTTGATGCACTCTGTAAGTTAATTTTATTTCAGTACTGTTTAATCAGGATGATAGTAACACTGTGGACGGTTTTCAGCAAGTTGCAACATTGGAATACAGAAATAAACACTTTCCAAAAACAAGCTCTAAATCATGTTGAAAAACAGAAATAAACACTTTTCAAAAACAAGCTCCAAATCATGTTGAAATACAGAAATAAGCACTTGTCAAAAAAAAACTCCAAATCATGTTGAAATACAGAAATAAACACTTTTCCATAAACAAGCTCTAAATCATGTTTGATGCTCTCCGTAAGTTAATTTTATTTCAGTACTGTTTAATCAGGATGATAGTAACACTGTGGACGGTTTTCAGCAAGTTGCAACATTGGAATACAGAAATAAACACTTTTCCAAAAACAAGCTCTAAATCATGTTGAAAAACAGAAATAAGCACTTTTCAAAAACAAGCTCCAAATCATGTTGAAATACAGAAATAAACACTTTTCCATAAACAAGCTCTAAATCATGTTTGATGCACTCTGTAAGTTAAATTTATTTCAGTACTGTTTAATCAGGATGATAGTAACACTGTGGACGGTTTTCAGCAAGTTGCAACATTGGAATACAGAAATAAACACTTTTCCAAAAACAAGCTCTAAATCATGTTGAAATACAGAAAAAACACTTTTCAAAAACAAGCTCCAAATCATGTTGAAATACAGAAATAAGCACTTTTCAAATACAAGCTCCAAATCATGTTGAAATACAGAAATAAACACTTTTCCATAAACAAGCTCTAAATCATGTTTGATGCACTCTGTAAGTTAATTTTATTTCAGTACTGTTTAATCAGGATGATAGTAACACTGTGGACGGTTTTCAGCAAGTTGCAACATTGGAATACAGAAATAAACACTTTTCCAAAAACAAGCTCTAAATCATGTTGAAATACAGAAAAAACACTTTTCAAAAACAAGCTCCAAATCATGTTGAAATACAGAAATAAGCACTTTTCAAATACAAACTCCAAATCATGTTGAAATACAGAAATAAACACTTTTCCATAATCAAGCTCTAAATCATGTTTGATGCACTCTGTAAGTTAATTTTATTTCAGTACTGTTTAATCAGGATGATAGTAACACTGTGGACGGTTTTCAGCAAGTTGCAACATTGGAATACAGAAATAAACACTTTTCCAAAAACAAGCTCTAAATCATGTTGAAAAACAGAAATAAGCACTTTTCAAAAACAAGCTCCAAATCATGTTGAAATACAGAAATAAACACTTTTCCATAAACAAGCTCTAAATCATGTTTGATGCACTCTGTAAGTTAATTTTATTTCAGTACTGTTTAATCAGGATGATAGTAACACTGTGGACGGTTTTCAGCAAGTTGCAACATTGGAATACAGAAATAAACACTTTTCCAAAAACAAGCTCTAAATCATGTTGAAAAACAGAAATAAACACTTTTCAAAAACAAGCTCCAAATCATGTTGAAATACAGAAATAAACACTTTTCCATAAACAAGCTCTAAATCATGTTTGATGCACTCTGTAAGTTAATTTTATTTCAGTACTGTTTAATCAGGATGATAGTAACACTGTGGACGGTTTTCAGCAAGTTGCAACATTGGAATACAGAAATAAACACTTTTCCAAAAACAAGCTCTAAATCATGTTGAAATACAGAAAAAACACTTTTCAAAAACAAGCTCCAAATCATGTTGAAATACAGAAATAAGCACTTTTCAAATACAAGCTCCAAATCATGTTGAAATACAGAAATAAACACTTTTCCATAAACAAGCTCTAAATCATGTTTGATGCACTCTGTAAGTTAATTTTATTTCAGTACTGTTTAATCAGGATGATAGTAACACTGTGGACGGTTTTCAGCAAGTTGCAACATTGGAATACAGAAATAAACACTTTTCCAAAAACAAGCTCTAAATCATGTTGAAATACAGAAAAAACACTTTTCAAAAACAAGCTCCAAATCATGTTGAAATACAGAAATAAGCACTTTTCAAATACAAACTCCAAATCATGTTGAAATACAGAAATAAACACTTTTCCATAATCAAGCTCTAAATCATGTTTGATGCACTCTGTAAGTTAATTTTATTTCAGTACTGTTTAATCAGGATGATAGTAACACTGTGGACGGTTTTCAGCAAGTTGCAACATTGGAATACAGAAATAAACACTTTTCCAAAAACAAGCTCTAAATCATGTTGAAAAACAGAAATAAGCACTTTTCAAAAACAAGCTCCAAATCATGTTGAAATACAGAAATAAACACTTTTCCATAAACAAGCTCTAAATCATGTTTGATGCACTCTGTAAGTTAATTTTATTTCAGTACTGTTTAATCAGGATGATAGTAACACTGTGGACGGTTTTCAGCAAGTTGCAACATTGGAATACAGAAATAAACGCTTTTCCATAAACAAGCTCTAAATCATGTTTGATGCACTCTGTAAGTTAATTTTATTTCAGTACTGTTTAATCAGGATGATAGTAACACTGTGGACGGTTTTCAGCAAGTTGCAACATTGGAATACAGAAATAAACACTTTTCAAATACAAGCTCCAAATCATGTTGAAATACAGAAATAAACACTTTTCCATAAACAAGCTCTAAATCATGTTTGATGCACTCTGTAAGTTAATTTTATTTCAGTACTGTTTAATCAGGATGATAGGAACACTGTGGACAGTTTTCAGCAAGTTGCAACATTGAAATACAGAAATAAACACTTTTCCAAAAACAAGCTCTAAATCATGTTGAAAAACAGAAATAAGCACTTTTCAAATACAAGCTCCAAATCATGTTGAAATACAGAAATAAACACTTTTCCATAAACAAGCTCTAAATCATGTTTGATGCACTCTGTAAGTTAATTTTATTTCAGTACTGTTTAATCAGGATGATAGTAACACTGTGGACGGTTTTCAGCAAGTTGCAACATTGGAATACAGAAATAAACACTTTTCCAAAAACAAGCTCTAAATCATGTTGAAAAACAGAAATAAGCACTTTTCAAAAACAAGCTCCAAATCATGTTGAAATACAGAAATAAACACTTTTCCATAAACAAGCTCTAAATCATGTTTGATGCACTCTGTAAGTTAATTTTATTTCAGTACTGTTTAATCAGGATGATAGGAACACTGTGGACAGTTTTCAGCAAGTTGCAACATTGAAATACAGAAATAAACACTTTTCCAAAAACAAGCTCTAAATCATGTTGAAAAACAGAAATAAGCACTTTTCAAATACAAGCTCCAAATCATGTTGAAATACAGAAATAAACACTTTTCCATAAACAAGCTCTAAATCATGTTTGATGCACTCTGTAAGTTAATTTTATTTCAGTACTGTTTAATCAGGATGATAGTAACACTGTGGACGGTTTTCAGCAAGTTGCAACATTGGAATACAGAAATAAACACTTTTCCAAAAACAAGCTCTAAATCATGTTGAAAAACAGAAATAAGCACTTTTCAAAAACAAGCTCCAAATCATGTTGAAATACAGAAATAAACACTTTTCCATAAACAAGCTCTAAATCATGTTTGATGCACTCTGTAAGTTAATTTTATTTCAGTACTGTTTAATCAGGATGATAGTAACACTGTGGACGGTTTTCAGCAAGTTGCAACATTGGAATACAGAAATAAACACTTTTCCAAAAACAAGCTCTAAATCATGTTGAAAAACAGAAATAAACACTTTTCAAAAACAAGCTCCAAATCATGTTGAAATACAGAAATAAACACTTTTCCATAAACAAGCTCTAAATCATGTTTGATGCACTCTGTAAGTTAATTTTATTTCAGTACTGTTTAATCAGGATGATAGTAACACTGTGGACGGTTTTCAGCAAGTTGCAACATTGGAATACAGAAATAAACACTTTTCCAAAAACAAGCTCTAAATCATGTTGAAATACAGAAAAAACACTTTTCAAAAACAAGCTCCAAATCATGTTGAAATACAGAAATAAGCACTTTTCAAATACAAACTCCAAATCATGTTGAAATACAGAAATAAACACTTTTCCATAATCAAGCTCTAAATCATGTTTGATGCACTCTGTAAGTTAATTTTATTTCAGTACTGTTTAATCAGGATGATAGTAACACTGTGGACGGTTTTCAGCAAGTTGCAACATTGGAATACAGAAATAAACACTTTTCCAAAAACAAGCTCTAAATCATGTTGAAAAACAGAAATAAGCACTTTTCAAAAACAAGCTCCAAATCATGTTGAAATACAGAAATAAACACTTTTCCATAAACAAGCTCTAAATCATGTTTGATGCACTCTGTAAGTTAATTTTATTTCAGTACTGTTTAATCAGGATGATAGTAACACTGTGGACGGTTTTCAGCAAGTTGCAACATTGGAATACAGAAATAAACACTTTTCCAAAAACAAGCTCTAAATCATGTTGAAAAACAGAAATAAACACTTTTCAAAAACAAGCTCCAAATCATGTTGAAATACAGAAATAAACACTTTTCCATAAACAAGCTCTAAATCATGTTTGATGCACTCTGTAAGTTAATTTTATTTCAGTACTGTTTAATCAGGATGATAGTAACACTGTGGACGGTTTTCAGCAAGTTGCAACATTGGAATACAGAAATAAACACTTTTCCAAAAACAAGCTCTAAATCATGTTGAAAAACAGAAATAAGCACTTTTCAAATACAAGCTCCAAATCATGTTGAAATACAGAAATAAACACTTTTCCATAAACAAGCTCTAAATCATGTTTGATGCACTCTGTAAGTTAATTTTATTTCAGTACTGTTTAATCAGGATGATAGTAACACTGTGGACGGTTTTCAGCAAGTTGCAACATTGGAATACAGAAATAAACACTTTTCCAAAAACAAGCTCTAAATCATGTTGAAAAACAGAAATAAGCACTTTTCAAAAACAAGCTCCAAATCATGTTGAAATACAGAAATAAACACTTTTCCATAAACAAGCTCTAAATCATGTTTGATGCACTCTGTAAGTTAATTTTATTTCAGTACTGTTTAATCAGGATGATAGTAACACTGTGGACGGTTTTCAGCAAGTTGCAACATTGGAATACAGAAATAAACACTTTTCCAAAAACAAGCTCTAAATCATGTTGAAAAACAGAAATAAACACTTTTCAAAAACAAGCTCCAAATCATGTTGAAATACAGAAATAAACACTTTTCCATAAACAAGCTCTAAATCATGTTTGATGCACTCTGTAAGTTAATTTTATTTCAGTACTGTTTAATCAGGATGATAGTAACACTGTGGACGGTTTTCAGCAAGTTGCAACATTGGAATACAGAAATAAACACTTTTCCAAAAACAAGCTCTAAATCATGTTGAAAAACAGAAATAAGCACTTTTCAAATACAAGCTCCAAATCATGTTGAAATACAGAAATAAACACTTTTCCATAAACAAGCTCTAAATCATGTTTGATGCACTCTGTAAGTTAATTTTATTTCAGTACTGTTTAATCAGGATGATAGTAACACTGTGGACGGTTTTCAGCAAGTTGCAACATTGGAATACAGAAATAAACACTTTTCCAAAAACAAGCTCTAAATCATGTTGAAAAACAGAAATAAGCACTTTTCAAAAACAAGCTCCAAATCATGTTGAAATACAGAAATAAACACTTTTCCATAAACAAGCTCTAAATCATGTTTGATGCACTCTGTAAGTTAATTTTATTTCAGTACTGTTTAATCAGGATGATAGTAACACTGTGGACGGTTTTCAGCAAGTTGCAACATTGGAATACAGAAATAAACACTTTTCCAAAAACAAGCTCTAAATCATGTTGAAAAACAGAAATAAACACTTTTCAAAAACAAGCTCCAAATCATGTTGAAATACAGAAATAAACACTTTTCCATAAACAAGCTCTAAATCATGTTTGATGCACTCTGTAAGTTAATTTTATTTCAGTACTGTTTAATCAGGATGATAGTAACACTGTGGACGGTTTTCAGCAAGTTGCAACATTGGAATACAGAAATAAACACTTTTCCAAAAACAAGCTCTAAATCATGTTGAAATACAGAAAAAACACTTTTCAAAAACAAGCTCCAAATCATGTTGAAATACAGAAATAAGCACTTTTCAAATACAAACTCCAAATCATGTTGAAATACAGAAATAAACACTTTTCCATAATCAAGCTCTAAATCATGTTTGATGCACTCTGTAAGTTAATTTTATTTCAGTACTGTTTAATCAGGATGATAGTAACACTGTGGACGGTTTTCAGCAAGTTGCAACATTGGAATACAGAAATAAACACTTTTCCAAAAACAAGCTCTAAATCATGTTGAAAAACAGAAATAAGCACTTTTCAAAAACAAGCTCCAAATCATGTTGAAATACAGAAATAAACACTTTTCCATAAACAAGCTCTAAATCATGTTTGATGCACTCTGTAAGTTAATTTTATTTCAGTACTGTTTAATCAGGATGATAGTAACACTGTGGACGGTTTTCAGCAAGTTGCAACATTGGAATACAGAAATAAACACTTTTCCAAAAACAAGCTCTAAATCATGTTGAAAAACAGAAATAAACACTTTTCAAAAACAAGCTCCAAATCATGTTGAAATACAGAAATAAACACTTTTCCATAAACAAGCTCTAAATCATGTTTGATGCACTCTGTAAGTTAATTTTATTTCAGTACTGTTTAATCAGGATGATAGTAACACTGTGGACGGTTTTCAGCAAGTTGCAACATTGGAATACAGAAATAAACACTTTTCCAAAAACAAGCTCTAAATCATGTTGAAATACAGAAAAAACACTTTTCAAAAACAAGCTCCAAATCATGTTGAAATACAGAAATAAGCACTTTTCAAATACAAGCTCCAAATCATGTTGAAATACAGAAATAAACACTTTTCCATAAACAAGCTCTAAATCATGTTTGATGCACTCTGTAAGTTAATTTTATATCAGTACTGTTTAATCAGGATGATAGTAACACTGTGGACGGTTTTCAGCAAGTTGCAACATTGGAATACAGAAATAAACACTTTTCCAAAAACAAGCTCTAAATCATGTTGAAAAACAGAAATAAACACTTTTCAAAAACAAGCTCCAAATCATGTTGAAATACAGAAATAAGCACTTTTCAAATACAAACTCCAAATCATGTTGAAATACAGAAATAAACACTTTTCCATAATCAAGCTCTAAATCATGTTTGATGCACTCTGTAAGTTAATTTTATTTCAGTACTGTTTAATCAGGATGATAGTAACACTGTGGACGGTTTTCAGCAAGTTGCAACATTGGAATACAGAAATAAACACTTTTCCAAAAACAAGCTCTAAATCATGTTGAAAAACAGAAATAAACACTTTTCAAAAACAAGCTCAAAAATCATGTTGAAATACAGAAATAAACACTTTTCCATAAACAAGCTCTAAATCATGTTTGATGCACTCTGTAAGTTAATTTTATTTCAGTACTGTTTAATCAGGATGATAGTAACACTGTGGACGGTTTTCAGCAAGTTGCAACATTGGAATACAGAAATAAACACTTTTCCAAAAACAAGCTCTAAATCATGTTGAAATACAGAAAAAACACTTTTCAAAAACAAGCTCCAAATCATGTTGAAATACAGAAATAAGCACTTTTCAAATACAAGCTCCAAATCATGTTGAAATACAGAAATAAACACTTTTCCATAAACAAGCTCTAAATCATGTTTGATGCACTCTGTAAGTTAATTTTATATCAGTACTGTTTAATCAGGATGATAGTAACACTGTGGACGGTTTTCAGCAAGTTGGAACATTGGAATACAGAAATAAACACTTTTCCAAAAACAAGCTCTAAATCATGTTGAAAAACAGAAATAAACACTTTTCAAAAACAAGCTCCAAATCATGTTGAAATACAGAAATAAACACTTTTCCATAAACAAGCTCTAAATCATGTTTGATGCACTCTGTAAGTTAATTTTATTTCAGTACTGTTTAATCAGGATGATAGTAACACTGTGGACGGTTTTCAGCAAGTTGCAACATTGGAATACAGAAATAAACGCTTTTCCATAAACAAGCTCTAAATCATGTTTGATGCACTCTGTAAGTTAATTTTATTTCAGAACTGTTTAATCAGGATGATAGTTACACTGTGGACGGTTTTCAGCAAGTTGCAACATTGGAATACAGAAATAAACACTTTTCAAAAACAAGCTCTAAATCATGTTGAAATACAGAAATAAACACTTTTCCATAAACAAGCTCTAAATCATGTTTGATGCACTCTGTAAGTTAATTTTATTTCAGTACTGTTTAATCAGGATGATAGGAACACTGTGGACAGTTTTCAGCAAGTTGCAACATTGAAATACAGAAATAAACACTTTTCCAAAAACAAGCTCTAAATCATGTTGAATAACAGAAATAAGCACTTTTCAAATACAAGCTCCAAATCATGTTGAAATACAGAAATAAACACTTTTCCATAAACAAGCTCTAAATCATGTTTGATGCACTCTGTAAGTTAATTTTATTTCAGTACTGTTTAATCAGGATGATAGTAACACTGTGGACGGTTTTCAGCAAGTTGCAACATTGGAATACAGAAATAAACACTTTTCCAAAAACAAGCTCTAAATCATGTTGAAAAACAGAAATAAACACTTTTCAAAAACAAGCTCCAAATCATGTTGAATAACAGAAATAAGCACTTGTCAAAAAAAAACTCCAAATCATGTTGAAATACAGAAATAAACACTTTTCCATAAACAAGCTCTAAATCATGTTTGATGCTCTCCGTAAGTTAATTTTATTTCAGTACTGTTTAATCAGGATGATAGTAACACTGTGGACGGTTTTCAGCAAGTTGCAACATTGGAATACAGAAATAAACACTTTTCCAAAAACAAGCTCTAAATCATGTTGAAAAACAGAAATAAGCACTTTTCAAAAACAAGCTCCAAATCATGTTGAAATACAGAAATAAGCACTTTTCAAATACAAGCTCCAAATCATGTTGAAATACAGAAATAAACACTTTTCCATAAACAAGCTCTAAATCATGTTTGATGCACTCTGTAAGTTAATTTTATTTCAGTACTGTTTAATCAGGATGATAGTAACACTGTGGACGGTTTTCAGCAAGTTGCAACATTGGAATACAGAAATAAACACTTTTCCAAAAACAAGCTCTAAATCATGTTGAAATACAGAAAAAACACTTTTCAAAAACAAGCTCCAAATCATGTTGAAATACAGAAATAAGCACTTTTCAAATACAAACTCCAAATCATGTTGAAATACAGAAATAAACACTTTTCCATAATCAAGCTCTAAATCATGTTTGATGCACTCTGTAAGTTAATTTTATTTCAGTACTGTTTAATCAGGATGATAGTAACACTGTGGACGGTTTTCAGCAAGTTGCAACATTGGAATACAGAAATAAACACTTTTCCAAAAACAAGCTCTAAATCATGTTGAAAAACAGAAATAAGCACTTGTCAAAAACAAGCTCCAAATCATGTTGAAATACAGAAATAAACACTTTTCCATAAACAAGCTCTAAATCATGTTTGATGCACTCTGTAAGTTAATTTTATTTCAGTACTGTTTAATCAGGATGATAGTAAAACTGTGGACGGTTTTCAGCAAGTTGCAACATTGGAATACAGAAATAAACACTTTTCCAAAAACAAGCTCTAAATCATGTTGAAATACAGAAAAAACACTTTTCAAAAACAAGCTCCAAATCATGTTGAAATACAGAAATAAGCACTTTTCCATAAACAAGCTCTAAATCATGTTTGATGCTCTCTGTAAGTTAATTTTATTTCAGTACTGTTTAATCAGGATGATAGGAACACTGTGGACAGTTTTCAGCAAGTTGCAACATTGAAATACAGAAATAAACACTTTTCCAAAAACAAGCTCTAAATCATGTTGAAAAACAGAAATAAGCACTTTTCAAAAACAAGCTCCAAATCATGTTGAAATACAGAAATAAACACTTTTCCATAAACAAGCTCTAAATCATGTTTGATGCTCTCTGTAAGTTAATTTTATTTCAGTACTGTTTAATCAGGATGATAGGAACACTGTGGACAGTTTTCAGCAAGTTGCAACATTGAAATACAGAAATAAACACTTTTCCAAAAACAAGCTCTAAATCATGTTGAAAAACAGAAATAAGCACTTTTCAAAAACAAGCTCCAAATCATGTTGAAATACAGAAATAAGCACTTTTCAAATACAAGCTCCAAATCATGTTGAAATACAGAAATAAACACTTTTCCATAAACAAGCTCTAAATCATGTTTGATGCACTCTGTAAGTTAATTTTATTTCAGTACTGTTTAATCAGGATGATAGTAACACTGTGGACGGTTTTCAGCAAGTTGCAACATTGGAATACAGAAATAAACACTTTTCCAAAAACAAGCTCTAAATCATGTTGAAAAACAGAAATAAGCACTTTCAAAAACAAGCTCCAAATCATGTTGAAATACAGAAATAAACACTTTTCCATAAACAAGCTCTAAATCATGTTTGATGCACTCTGTAAGTTAATTTTATTTCAGTACTGTTTAATCAGGATGATAGTAAAACTGTGGACGGTTTTCAGCAAGTTGCAACATTGGAATACAGAAATAAACACTTTTCCAAAAACAAGCTCTAAATCATGTTGAAATACAGAAAAAACACTTTTCAAAAACAAGCTCCAAATCATGTTGAAATACAGAAATAAGCACTTTTCCATAAACAAGCTCTAAATCATGTTTGATGCTCTCTGTAAGTTAATTTTATTTCAGTACTGTTTAATCAGGATGATAGGAACACTGTGGACAGTTTTCAGCAAGTTGCAACATTGAAATACAGAAATAAACACTTTTCCAAAAACAAGCTCTAAATCATGTTGAAAAACAGAAATAAGCACTTTTCAAAAACAAGCTCCAAATCATGTTGAAATACAGAAATAAACACTTTTCCATAAACAAGCTCTAAATCATGTTTGATGCTCTCTGTAAGTTAATTTTATTTCAGTACTGTTTAATCAGGATGATAGGAACACTGTGGACAGTTTTCAGCAAGTTGCAACATTGAAATACAGAAATAAACACTTTTCCAAAAACAAGCTCTAAATCATGTTGAAAAACAGAAATAAGCACTTTTCAAAAACAAGCTCCAAATCATGTTGAAATACAGAAATAAGCACTTTTCAAATACAAGCTCCAAATCATGTTGAAATACAGAAATAAACACTTTTCCATAAACAAGCTCTAAATCATGTTTGATGCACTCTGTAAGTTAATTTTATTTCAGTACTGTTTAATCAGGATGATAGTAACACTGTGGACGGTTTTCAGCAAGTTGCAACATTGGAATACAGAAATAAACACTTTTCCAAAAACAAGCTCTAAATCATGTTGAAAAACAGAAATAAGCACTTTCAAAAACAAGCTCCAAATCATGTTGAAATACAGAAATAAACACTTTTCCATAAACAAGCTCTAAATCATGTTTGATGCACTATGTAAGTTAATTTTATTTCAGAACTGTTTAATCAGGATGATAGTTACACTGTGGACGGTTTTCAGCAAGTTGCAACATTGGAATACAGAAATAAACACTTTTCAAAAACAAGCTCTAAATCATGTTGAAATACAGAAATAAACACTTTTCCATAAACAAGCTCTAAATCATGTTTGATGCACTCTGTAAGTTAATTTTATTTCAGTACTGTTTTAATCAGGATGATAGGAACACTGTGGACAGTTTTCAGCAAGTTGCAACATTGAAATACAGAAATAAACACTTTTCCAAAAACAAGCTCTAAATCATGTTGAAAAACAGAAATAAGCACTTTTCAAATACAAGCTCCAAATCATGTTGAAATACAGAAATAAACACTTTTCCATAAACAAGCTCTAAATCATGTTTGATGCACTCTGTAAGTTAATTTTATTTCAGTACTGTTTAATCAGGATGATAGTAACACTGTGGACGGTTTTCAGCAAGTTGCAACATTGGAATACAGAAATAAACACTTTTCCAAAAACAAGCTCTAAATCATGTTGAAAAACAGAAATAAACACTTTTCAAAAACAAGCTCCAAATCATGTTGAATAACAGAAATAAGCACTTGTCAAAAAAAAACTCCAAATCATGTTGAAATACAGAAATAAACACTTTTCCATAAACAAGCTCTAAATCATGTTTGATGCTCTCCGTAAGTTAATTTTATTTCAGTACTGTTTAATCAGGATGATAGTAACACTGTGGACGGTTTTCAGCAAGTTGCAACATTGGAATACAGAAATAAACACTTTTCCAAAAACAAGCTCTAAATCATGTTGAAAAACAGAAATAAGCACTTTTCAAAAACAAGCTCCAAATCATGTTGAAATACAGAAATAAGCACTTTTCAAATACAAGCTCCAAATCATGTTGAAATACAGAAATAAACACTTTTCCATAAACAAGCTCTAAATCATGTTTGATGCACTCTGTAAGTTAATTTTATTTCAGTACTGTTTAATCAGGATGATAGTAACACTGTGGACGGTTTTCAGCAAGTTGCAACATTGGAATACAGAAATAAACACTTTTCCAAAAACAAGCTCTAAATCATGTTGAAATACAGAAAAAACACTTTTCAAAAACAAGCTCCAAATCATGTTGAAATACAGAAATAAACACTTTTCCATAAACAAGCTCTAAATCATGTTTGATGCACTCTGTAAGTTAATTTTATTTCAGTACTGTTTAATCAGGATGATAGTAAAACTGTGGACGGTTTTCAGCAAGTTGCAACATTGGAATACAGAAATAAACACTTTTCCAAAAACAAGCTCTAAATCATGTTGAAATACAGAAAAAACACTTTTCAAAAACAAGCTCCAAATCATGTTGAAATACAGAAATAAGCACTTTTCCATAAACAAGCTCTAAATCATGTTTGATGCTCTCTGTAAGTTAATTTTATTTCAGTACTGTTTAATCAGGATGATAGGAACACTGTGGACAGTTTTCAGCAAGTTGCAACATTGAAATACAGAAATAAACACTTTTCCAAAAACAAGCTCTAAATCATGTTGAAAAACAGAAATAAGCACTTGTCAAAAAAAAACTCCAAATCATGTTGAAATACAGAAATAAACACTTTTCCATAAACAAGCTCTAAATCATGTTTGATGCTCTCCGTAAGTTAATTTTATTTCAGTACTGTTTAATCAGGATGATAGTAACACTGTGGACGGTTTTCAGCAAGTTGCAACATTGGAATACAGAAATAAACACTTTTCCAAAAACAAGCTCTAAATCATGTTGAAATACAGAAAAAACACTTTTCAAAAACAAGCTCCAAATCATGTTGAAATACAGAAATAAGCACTTTTCAAATACAAACTCCAAATCATGTTGAAATACAGAAATAAACACTTTTCCATAATCAAGCTCTAAATCATGTTTGATGCACTCTGTAAGTTAATTTTATTTCAGTACTGTTTAATCAGGATGATAGTAACACTGTGGACGGTTTTCAGCAAGTTGCAACATTGGAATACAGAAATAAACACTTTTCCAAAAACAAGCTCTAAATCATGTTGAAAAACAGAAATAAGCACTTTTCAAAAACAAGCTCCAAATCATGTTGAAATACAGAAATAAACACTTTTCCATAAACAAGCTCTAAATCATGTTTGATGCACTCTGTAAGTTAATTTTATTTCAGTACTGTTTAATCAGGATGATAGTAAAACTGTGGACGGTTTTCAGCAAGTTGCAACATTGGAATACAGAAATAAACACTTTTCCAAAAACAAGCTCTAAATCATGTTGAAATACAGAAAAAACACTTTTCAAAAACAAGCTCCAAATCATGTTGAAATACAGAAATAAGCACTTTTCCATAAACAAGCTCTAAATCATGTTTGATGCTCTCTGTAAGTTAATTTTATTTCAGTACTGTTTAATCAGGATGATAGGAACACTGTGGACAGTTTTCAGCAAGTTGCAACATTGAAATACAGAAATAAACACTTTTCCAAAAACAAGCTCTAAATCATGTTGAAAAACAGAAATAAGCACTTTTCAAAAACAAGCTCCAAATCATGTTGAAATACAGAAATAAACACTTTTCCATAAACAAGCTCTAAATCATGTTTGATGCTCTCTGTAAGTTAATTTTATTTCAGTACTGTTTAATCAGGATGATAGGAACACTGTGGACAGTTTTCAGCAAGTTGCAACATTGAAATACAGAAATAAACACTTTTCCAAAAACAAGCTCTAAATCATGTTGAAAAACAGAAATAAGCACTTTTCAAAAACAAGCTCCAAATCATGTTGAAATACAGAAATAAGCACTTTTCAAATACAAGCTCCAAATCATGTTGAAATACAGAAATAAACACTTTTCCATAAACAAGCTCTAAATCATGTTTGATGCACTCTGTAAGTTAATTTTATTTCAGTACTGTTAAATCAGGATGATAGTAACACTGTGGACGGTTTTCAGCAAGTTGCAACATTGGAATACAGAAATAAACACTTTTCCAAAAACAAGCTCTAAATCATGTTGAAAAACAGAAATAAGCACTTTCAAAAACAAGCTCCAAATCATGTTGAAATACAGAAATAAACACTTTTCCATAAACAAGCTCTAAATCATGTTTGATGCACTATGTAAGTTAATTTTATTTCAGTACTGTTTAATCAGGATGATAGGAACACTGTGGACAGTTTTCAGCAAGTTGCAACATTGAAATACAGAAATAAACACTTTTCCAAAAACAAGCTCTAAATCATGTTGAAAAACAGAAATAAGCACTTTTCAAAAACAAGCTCCAAATCATGTTGAAATACAGAAATAAACACTTTTCAAATACAAGCTCCAAATCATGTTGAAATACAGAAATAAACACTTTTCCATAAACAAGCTCTAAATCATGTTTGATGCACTCTGTAAGTTAATTTTATTTCAGTACTGTTTAATCAGGATGATAGTAACACTGTGGACGGTTTTCAGCAAGTTGCAACATTGGAATACAGAAATAAACACTTTTCCAAAAACAAGCTCTAAATCATGTTGAAAAACAGAAATAAGCACTTTCAAAAACAAGCTCCAAATCATGTTGAAATACAGAAATAAACACTTTTCCATAACCAAGCTCTAAATCATGTTTGATGCACTATGTAAGTTAATTTTATTTCAGTACTGTTTAATCAGGATGATAGTAACACTGTGGACGGTTTTCAGCAAGTTGCAACATTGGAATACAGAAATAAACACTTTTCCAAAAACAAGCTCTAAATCATGTTGAAAAACAGAAATAAACACTTTTCAAAAACAAGCTCCAAATCATGTTGAAATACAGAAATAAACACTTTTCCATAAACAAGCTCTAAATCATGTTTGATGCACTCTGTAAGTTAATTTTATTTCAGTACTGTTTAATCAGGATGATAGTAACACTGTGGACGGTTTTCAGCAAGTTGCAACATTGGAATACAGAAATAAACACTTTTCCAAAAACAAGCTCTAAATCATGTTGAAATACAGAAAAAACACTTTTCAAAAACAAGCTCCAAATCATGTTGAAATACAGAAATAAGCACTTTTCAAATACAAGCTCCAAATCATGTTGAAATACAGAAATAAACACTTTTCCATAAACAAGCTCTAAATCATGTTTGATGCACTCTGTAAGTTAATTTTATTTCAGTACTGTTTAATCAGGATGATAGTAACACTGTGGACGGTTTTCAGCAAGTTGCAACATTGGAATACAGAAATAAACACTTTTCCAAAAACAAGCTCTAAATCATGTTGAAAAACAGAAATAAACACTTTTCAAAAACAAGCTCCAAATCATGTTGAAATACAGAAATAAGCACTTGTCAAAAACAAGCTCCAAATCATGTTGAAATACAGAAATAAACACTTTTCCATAAACAAGCTCTAAATCATGTTTGATGCTCTCCGTAAGTTAATTTTATTTCAGTACTGTTTAATCAGGATGATAGTAACACTGTGGACAGTTTTCAGCAAGTTGCAACATTGAAATACAGAAATAAACACTTTTCCAAAAACAAGCTCTAAATCATGTTGAAAAACAGAAATAAGCACTTTTCAAAAACAAGCTCCAAATCATGTTGAAATACAGAAATAAGCACTTTTCAAATACAAGCTCCAAATCATGTTGAAATACAGAAATAAACACTTTTCCATAAACAAGCTCTAAATCATGTTTGATGCACTCTGTAAGTTAATTTTATTTCAGTACTGTTTAATCAGGATGATAGTAACACTGTGGACGGTTTTCAACAAGTTGCAACATTGGAATACAGAAATAAACACTTTTCCAAAAACAAGCTCTAAATCATGTTGAAAAACAGAAATAAGCACTTTTCAAAAACAAGCTCCAAATCATGTTGAAATACAGAAATAAACACTTTTCCATAAACAAGCTCTAAATCATGTTTGATGCACTCTGTAAGTTAATTTTATTTCAGTACTGTTTAATCAGGATGATAGTAACACTGTGGACGGTTTTCAGCAAGTTGCAACATTGGAATACAGGAATAAACACTTTTCCAAAAACAAGCTCTAAATCATGTTGAAATACAGAAAAAACACTTTTCAAAAACAAGCTCCAAATCATGTTGAAATACAGAAATAAGCACTTTTCAAATACAAGCTCCAAATCATGTTGAAATACAGAAATAAACACTTTTCCATAAACAAGCTCTAAATCATGTTTGATGCACTCTGTAAGTTAATTTTATTTCAGTACTGTTTAATCAGGATGATAGTAACACTGTGGACGGTTTTCAGCAAGTTGCAACATTGGAATACAGAAATAAACACTTTTCCAAAAACAAGCTCTAAATCATGTTGAAAAACAGAAATAAACACTTTTCAAAAACAAGCTCCAAATCATGTTGAAATACAGAAATAAGCACTTTTCAAAAACAAGCTCCAAATCATGTTGAAATACAGAAATAAACACTTTTCCATAAACAAGCTCTAAATCATGTTTGATGCTCTCTGTAAGTTAATTTTATTTCAGTACTGTTTAATCAGGATGATAGGAACACTGTGGACAGTTTTCAGCAAGTTGCAACATTGAAATACAGAAATAAACACTTTTCCAAAAACAAGCTCTAAATCATGTTGAAAAACAGAAATAAGCACTTTTCAAAAACAAGCTCCAAATCATGTTGAAATACAGAAATAAACACTTTTCAAATACAAGCTCCAAATCATGTTGAAATACAGAAATAAACACTTTTCTATAAACAAGCTCTAAATCATGTTTGATGCACTCTGTAAGTTAATTTTATTTCAGTACTGTTTAATCAGGATGATAGTAACACTGTGGACGGTTTTCTGCAAGTTGCAACATTGGAATACAGAAATAAACGCTTTTCCATAAACAAGCTCTAAATCATGTTTGATGCACTCTGTAAGTTAATTTTATTTCAGTACTGTTTAATCAGGATGATAGTAACACTGTGGACGGTTTTCAGCAAGTTGCAACATTGGAATACAGAAATAAACACTTTTCCAAAAACAAGCTCTAAATCATGTTGAAAAACAGAAATAAGCACTTTTCAAAAACAAGCTCCAAATCATGTTGAAATACAGAAATAAACACTTTTCCATAAACAAGCTCTAAATCATGTTTGATGCACTCTGTAAGTTAATTTTATTTCAGTACTGTTTAATCAGGATGATAGTAACACTGTGGACGGTTTTCAGCAAGTTGCAACATTGCAATACAGAAATAAACACTTTTCCAAAAACAATCTCTAAATCATGTTGAAAAACAGAAATAAACACTTTTCAAAAACAAGCTCCAAATCATGTTGAAATACAGAAATAAACACTTTTCCATAAACAAGCTCTAAATCATGTTTGATGCACTCTGTAAGTTAATTTTATTTCAGTACTGTTTAATCAGGATGATAGTAACACTGTGGACGGTTTTCAGCAAGTTGCAACATTGGAATACAGAAATAAACACTTTTCCAAAAACAAGCTCTAAATCATGTTGAAATACAGAAAAAACACTTTTCAAAAACAAGCTCCAAATCATGTTGAAATACAGAAATAAGCACTTTTCAAATACAAGCTCCAAATCATGTTGAAATACAGAAATAAACACTTTTCCATAAACAAGCTCTAAATCATGTTTGATGCACTCTGTAAGTTAATTTTATATCAGTACTGTTTAATCAGGATGATAGTAACACTGTGGACGGTTTTCAGCAAGTTGCAACATTGGAATACAGAAATAAACACTTTTCCAAAAACAAGCTCTAAATCATGTTGAAAAACAGAAATAAACACTTTTCAAAAACAAGCTCCAAATCATGTTGAAATACAGAAATAAACACTTTTCCATAAACAAGCTCTAAATCATGTTTGATGCACTCTGTAAGTTAATTTTATTTCAGTACTGTTTAATCAGGATGATAGTAACACTGTGGACGGTTTTCAGCAAGTTGCAACATTGGAATACAGATGTAAACGCTTTTCCATAAACAAGCTCTAAATCATGTTTGATGCACTCTGTAAGTTAATTTTATTTCAGAACTGTTTAATCAGGATGATAGTTACACTGTGGACGGTTTTCAGCAAGTTGCAACATTGAAAAACAGAAATAAGCACTTTTCAAAAACAAGCTCCAAATCATGTTGAAAAACAGAAATAAGCACTTTTCAAATACAAGCTCCAAATCATGTTGAAATACAGAAATAAACACTTTTCCATAAACAAGCTCTAAATCATGTTTGATGCACTCTGTAAGTTAATTTTATTTCAGTACTGTTTAATCAGGATGATAGTAACACTGTGGACGGTTTTCAGCAAGTTGCAACATTGGAATACAGAAATAAACACTTTTCCAAAAACAAGCTCTAAATCATGTTGAAAAACAGAAATAAACACTTTTCAAAAACAAGCTCCAAATCATGTTGAAATACAGAAATAAGCACTTGTCAAAAAAAAACTCCAAATCATGTTGAAATACAGAAATAAACACTTTTCCATAAACAAGCTCTAAATCATGTTTGATGCTCTCCGTAAGTTAATTTTATTTCAGTACTGTTTAATCAGGATGATAGTAACACTGTGGACGGTTTTCAGCAAGTTGCAACATTGGAATACAGAAATAAACACTTTTCCAAAAACAAGCTCTAAATCATGTTGAAAAACAGAAATAAGCACTTTTCAAAAACAAGCTCCAAATCATGTTGAAATACAGAAATAAACACTTTTCCATAAACAAGCTCTAAATCATGTTTGATGCACTCTGTAAGTTAATTTTATTTCAGTACTGTTTAATCAGGATGATAGTAACACTGTGGACGGTTTTCAGCAAGTTGCAACATTGCAATACAGAAATAAACACTTTTCCAAAAACAATCTCTAAATCATGTTGAAAAACAGAAATAAACACTTTTCAAAAACAAGCTCCAAATCATGTTGAAATACAGAAATAAACACTTTTCCATAAACAAGCTCTAAATCATGTTTGATGCACTCTGTAAGTTAATTTTATTTCAGTACTGTTTAATCAGGATGATAGTAACACTGTGGACGGTTTTCAGCAAGTTGCAACATTGGAATACAGAAATAAACACTTTTCCAAAAACAAGCTCTAAATCATGTTGAAATACAGAAAAAACACTTTTCAAAAACAAGCTCCAAATCATGTTGAAATACAGAAATAAGCACTTTTCAAATACAAGCTCCAAATCATGTTGAAATACAGAAATAAACACTTTTCCATAAACAAGCTCTAAATCATGTTTGATGCACTCTGTAAGTTAATTTTATATCAGTACTGTTTAATCAGGATGATAGTAACACTGTGGACGGTTTTCAGCAAGTTGCAACATTGGAATACAGAAATAAACACTTTTCCAAAAACAAGCTCTAAATCATGTTGAAAAACAGAAATAAACACTTTTCAAAAACAAGCTCCAAATCATGTTGAAATACAGAAATAAACACTTTTCCATAAACAAGCTCTAAATCATGTTTGATGCACTCTGTAAGTTAATTTTATTTCAGTACTGTTTAATCAGGATGATAGTAACACTGTGGACGGTTTTCAGCAAGTTGCAACATTGGAATACAGATGTAAACGCTTTTCCATAAACAAGCTCTAAATCATGTTTGATGCACTCTGTAAGTTAATTTTATTTCAGAACTGTTTAATCAGGATGATAGTTACACTGTGGACGGTTTTCAGCAAGTTGCAACATTGAAAAACAGAAATAAGCACTTTTCAAAAACAAGCTCCAAATCATGTTGAAAAACAGAAATAAGCACTTTTCAAATACAAGCTCCAAATCATGTTGAAATACAGAAATAAACACTTTTCCATAAACAAGCTCTAAATCATGTTTGATGCACTCTGTAAGTTAATTTTATTTCAGTACTGTTTAATCAGGATGATAGTAACACTGTGGACGGTTTTCAGCAAGTTGCAACATTGGAATACAGAAATAAACACTTTTCCAAAAACAAGCTCTAAATCATGTTGAAAAACAGAAATAAACACTTTTCAAAAACAAGCTCCAAATCATGTTGAAATACAGAAATAAGCACTTGTCAAAAAAAAACTCCAAATCATGTTGAAATACAGAAATAAACACTTTTCCATAAACAAGCTCTAAATCATGTTTGATGCTCTCCGTAAGTTAATTTTATTTCAGTACTGTTTAATCAGGATGATAGTAACACTGTGGACGGTTTTCAGCAAGTTGCAACATTGGAATACAGAAATAAACACTTTTCCAAAAACAAGCTCTAAATCATGTTGAAAAACAGAAATAAGCACTTTTCAAAAACAAGCTCCAAATCATGTTGAAATACAGAAATAAACACTTTTCCATAAACAAGCTCTAAATCATGTTTGATGCACTCTGTAAGTTAAATTTATTTCAGTACTGTTTAATCAGGATGATAGTAACACTGTGGACGGTTTTCAGCAAGTTGCAACATTGGAATACAGAAATAAACACTTTTCCAAAAACAAGCTCTAAATCATGTTGAAATACAGAAAAAACACTTTTCAAAAACAAGCTCCAAATCATGTTGAAATACAGAAATAAGCACTTTTCAAATACAAACTCCAAATCATGTTGAAATACAGAAATAAACACTTTTCCATAATCAAGCTCTAAATCATGTTTGATGCACTCTGTAAGTTAATTTTATTTCAGTACTGTTTAATCAGGATGATAGTAAAACTGTGGACGGTTTTCAGCAAGTTGCAACATTGGAATACAGAAATAAACACTTTTCCAAAAACAAGCTCTAAATCATGTTGAAATACAGAAAAAACACTTTTCAAAAACAAGCTCCAAATCATGTTGAAATACAGAAATAAGCACTTTTCCATAAACAAGCTCTAAATCATGTTTGATGCTCTCTGTAAGTTAATTTTATTTCAGTACTGTTTAATCAGGATGATAGGAACACTGTGGACAGTTTTCAGCAAGTTGCAACATTGAAATACAGAAATAAACACTTTTCCAAAAACAAGCTCTAAATCATGTTGAAAAACAGAAATAAGCACTTTTCAAAAACAAGCTCCAAATCATGTTGAAATACAGAAATAAACACTTTTCCATAAACAAGCTCTAAATCATGTTTGATGCTCTCTGTAAGTTAATTTTATTTCAGTACTGTTTAATCAGGATGATAGGAACACTGTGGACAGTTTTCAGCAAGTTGCAACATTGAAATACAGAAATAAACACTTTTCCAAAAACAAGCTCTAAATCATGTTGAAAAACAGAAATAAGCACTTTTCAAAAACAAGCTCCAAATCATGTTGAAATACAGAAATAAGCACTTTTCAAATACAAGCTCCAAATCATGTTGAAATACAGAAATAAACACTTTTCCATAAACAAGCTCTAAATCATGTTTGATGCACTCTGTAAGTTAATTTTATTTCAGTACTGTTTAATCAGGATGATAGTAACACTGTGGACGGTTTTCAGCAAGTTGCAACATTGGAATACAGAAATAAACACTTTTCCAAAAACAAGCTCTAAATCATGTTGAAAAACAGAAATAAGCACTTTCAAAAACAAGCTCCAAATCATGTTGAAATACAGAAATAAACGCTTTTCCATAAACAAGCTCTAAATCATGTTTGATGCACTCTGTAAGTTAATTTTATTTCAGAACTGTTTAATCAGGATGATAGTTACACTGTGGACGGTTTTCAGCAAGTTGCAACATTGAAAAACAGAAATAAGCACTTTTCAAAAACAAGCTCCAAATCATGTTGAAAAACAGAAATAAGCACTTTTCAAATACAAGCTCCAAATCATGTTGAAATACAGAAATAAACACTTTTCCATAAACAAGCTCTAAATCATGTTTGATGCACTCTGTAAGTTAATTTTATTTCAGTACTGTTTAATCAGGATGATAGTAACACTGTGGACGGTTTTCAGCAAGTTGCAACATTGGAATACAGAAATAAACACTTTTCCAAAAACAAGCTCTAAATCATGTTGAAAAACAGAAATAAACACTTTTCAAAAACAAGCTCCAAATCATGTTGAAATACAGAAATAAGCACTTGTCAAAAAAAAACTCCAAATCATGTTGAAATACAGAAATAAACACTTTTCCATAAACAAGCTCTAAATCATGTTTGATGCTCTCCGTAAGTTAATTTTATTTCAGTACTGTTTAATCAGGATGATAGTAACACTGTGGACGGTTTTCAGCAAGTTGCAACATTGGAATACAGAAATAAACACTTTTCCAAAAACAAGCTCTAAATCATGTTGAAAAACAGAAATAAGCACTTTTCAAAAACAAGCTCCAAATCATGTTGAAATACAGAAATAAACACTTTTCCATAAACAAGCTCTAAATCATGTTTGATGCACTCTGTAAGTTAAATTTATTTCAGTACTGTTTAATCAGGATGATAGTAACACTGTGGACGGTTTTCAGCAAGTTGCAACATTGGAATACAGAAATAAACACTTTTCCAAAAACAAGCTCTAAATCATGTTGAAATACAGAAAAAACACTTTTCAAAAACAAGCTCCAAATCATGTTGAAATACAGAAATAAGCACTTTTCAAATACAAACTCCAAATCATGTTGAAATACAGAAATAAACACTTTTCCATAATCAAGCTCTAAATCATGTTTGATGCACTCTGTAAGTTAATTTTATTTCAGTACTGTTTAATCAGGATGATAGTAACACTGTGGACGGTTTTCAGCAAGTTGCAACATTGAAATACAGAAATAAACACTTTTCCAAAAACAAGCTCTAAATCATGTTGAAATACAGAAGAAAACACTTTTCCAAAAACAAGCTCTAAATCATGTTGAAAAACAGAAATAAGCACTTTTCAAAAACAAGCTCCAAATCATGTTGAAATACAGAAATAAACACTTTTCCATAAACAAGCTCTAAATCATGTTTGATGCACTCTGTAAGTTAATTTTATTTCAGTACTGTTTAATCAGGATGATAGTAAAACTGTGGACGGTTTTCAGCAAGTTGCAACATTGGAATACAGAAATAAACACTTTTCCAAAAACAAGCTCTAAATCATGTTGAAATACAGAAAAAACACTTTTCAAAAACAAGCTCCAAATCATGTTGAAATACAGAAATAAGCACTTTTCCATAAACAAGCTCTAAATCATGTTTGATGCTCTCTGTAAGTTAATTTTATTTCAGTACTGTTTAATCAGGATGATAGGAACACTGTGGACAGTTTTCAGCAAGTTGCAACATTGAAATACAGAAATAAACACTTTTCCAAAAACAAGCTCTAAATCATGTTGAAAAACAGAAATAAGCACTTTTCAAAAACAAGCTCCAAATCATGTTGAAATACAGAAATAAACACTTTTCCATAAACAAGCTCTAAATCATGTTTGATGCTCTCTGTAAGTTAATTTTATTTCAGTACTGTTTAATCAGGATGATAGGAACACTGTGGACAGTTTTCAGCAAGTTGCAACATTGAAATACAGAAATAAACACTTTTCCAAAAACAAGCTCTAAATCATGTTGAAAAACAGAAATAAGCACTTTTCAAAAACAAGCTCCAAATCATGTTGAAATACAGAAATAAGCACTTTTCAAATACAAGCTCCAAATCATGTTGAAATACAGAAATAAACACTTTTCCATAAACAAGCTCTAAATCATGTTTGATGCACTCTGTAAGTTAATTTTATTTCAGTACTGTTTAATCAGGATGATAGTAACACTGTGGACGGTTTTCAGCAAGTTGCAACATTGGAATACAGAAATAAACACTTTTCCAAAAACAAGCTCTAAATCATGTTGAAAAACAGAAATAAGCACTTTCAAAAACAAGCTCCAAATCATGTTGAAATACAGAAATAAACACTTTTCCATAAACAAGCTCTAAATCATGTTTGATGCACTATGTAAGTTAATTTTATTTCAGTACTGTTTAATCAGGATGATAGGAACACTGTGGACAGTTTTCAGCAAGTTGCAACATTGAAATACAGAAATAAACACTTTTCCAAAAACAAGCTCTAAATCATGTTGAAAAACAGAAATAAGCACTTTTCAAAAACAAGCTCCAAATCATGTTGAAATACAGAAATAAACACTTTTCAAATACAAGCTCCAAATCATGTTGAAATACAGAAATAAACACTTTTCCATAAACAAGCTCTAAATCATGTTTGATGCACTCTGTAAGTTAATTTTATTTCAGTACTGTTTAATCAGGATGATAGTAACACTGTGGACGGTTTTCAGCAAGTTGCAACATTGGAATACAGAAATAAACACTTTTCCAAAAACAAGCTCTAAATCATGTTGAAAAACAGAAATAAGCACTTTCAAAAACAAGCTCCAAATCATGTTGAAATACAGAAATAAACACTTTTCCATAACCAAGCTCTAAATCATGTTTGATGCACTATGTAAGTTAATTTTATTTCAGTACTGTTTAATCAGGATGATAGTAACACTGTGGACGGTTTTCAGCAAGTTGCAACATTGGAATACAGAAATAAACACTTTTCCAAAAACAAGCTCTAAATCATGTTGAAAAACAGAAATAAACACTTTTCAAAAACAAGCTCCAAATCATGTTGAAATACAGAAATAAACACTTTTCCATAAACAAGCTCTAAATCATGTTTGATGCACTCTGTAAGTTAATTTTATTTCAGTACTGTTTAATCAGGATGATAGTAACACTGTGGACGGTTTTCAGCAAATTGCAACATTGGAATACAGAAATAAACACTTTTCCAAAAACAAGCTCTAAATCATGTTGAAATACAGAAAAAACACTTTTCAAAAACAAGCTCCAAATCATGTTGAAATACAGAAATAAGCACTTTTCAAATACAAGCTCCAAATCATGTTGAAATACAGAAATAAACACTTTTCCATAAACAAGCTCTAAATCATGTTTGATGCACTCTGTAAGTTAATTTTATTTCAGTACTGTTTAATCAGGATGATAGTAACACTGTGGACGGTTTTCAGCAAGTTGCAACATTGGAATACAGAAATAAACACTTTTCCAAAAACAAGCTCTAAATCATGTTGAAATACAGAAAAAACACTTTTCAAAAACAAGCTCCAAATCATGTTGAAATACAGAAATAAGCACTTTTCAAATACAAGCTCCAAATCATGTTGAAATACAGAAATAAACACTTTTCCATAAACAAGCTCTAAATCATGTTTGATGCACTCTGTAAGTTAATTTTATTTCAGTACTGTTTAATCAGGATGATAGTAACACTGTGGACGGTTTTCAGCAAGTTGCAACATTGGAATACAGAAATAAACACTTTTCCAAAAACAAGCTCTAAATCATGTTGAAATACAGAAAAAACACTTTTCCAAAAACAAGCTCTAAATCATGTTGAAAAACAGAAATAAGCACTTTTCAAAAACAAGCTCCAAATCATGTTGAAATACAGAAATCAACACTTTTCCATAAACAAGCTCTAAATCATGTTTGATGCACTCTGTAAGTTAATTTTATTTCAGTACTGTTTAATCAGGATGATAGTAACACTGTGGACGGTTTTCAGCAAGTTGCAACATTGGAATACAGAAATAAACACTTTTCCAAAAACAAGCTCTAAATCATGTTGAAATACAGAAAAAACACTTTTCAAAAACAAGCTCCAAATCATGTTGAAATACAGAAATAAGCACTTTTCCATAAACAAGCTCTAAATCATGTTTGATGCTCTCTGTAAGTTAATTTTATTTCAGTACTGTTTAATCAGGATGATAGTAACACTGTGGACGGTTTTCAGCAAGTTGCAACATTGGAATACAGAAATAAACACTTTTCCAAAAACAAGCTCTAAATCATGTTGAAAAACAGAAATAAGCACTTTTCAAAAACAAGCTCCAAATCATGTTGAAATACAGAAATAAACACTTTTCCATAAACAAGCTCTAAATCATGTTTGATGCTCTCTGTAAGTTAATTTTATTTCAGTACTGTTTAATCAGGATGATAGTAACACTGTGGACGGTTTTCAGCAAGTTGCAACATTGGAATACAGGAATAAACACTTTTCCAAAAACAAGCTCTAAATCATGTTGAAAAACAGAAATAAGCACTTTTCAAAAACAAGCTCCAAATCATGTTGAAATACAGAAATAAGCACTTTTCAAATACAAGCTCCAAATCATGTTGAAATACAGAAATAAACACTTTTCCATAAACAAGCTCTAAATCATGTTTGATGCACTCTGTAAGTTAATTTTATTTCAGTACTGTTTAATCAGGATGATAGTAACACTGTGGACGGTTTTCAGCAAGTTGCAACATTGGAATACAGAAATAAACACTTTTCCAAAAACAAGCTCTAAATCATGTTGAAAAACAGAAATAAGCACTTTTCAAAAACAAGCTCCAAATCATGTTGAAATACAGAAATAAACACTTTTCCATAAACAAGCTCTAAATCATGTTTGATGCACTCTGTAAGTTAATTTTATTTCAGTACTGTTTAATCAGGATGATAGTAACACTGTGGACGGTTTTCAGCAAGTTGCAACATTGGAATACAGAAATAAACACTTTTCCAAAAACAAGCTCTAAATCATGTTGAAAAACAGAAATAAGCACTTTTCAAAAACAAGCTCCAAATCATGTTGAAATACAGAAATAAACACTTTTCAAATACAAGCTCCAAATCATGTTGAAATACAGAAATAAACACTTTTCCATAAACAAGCTCTAAATCATGTTGAAAAACAGAAATAAGCACTTTCAAAAACAAGCTCCAAATCATGTTGAAATACAGAAATAAACACTTTTCCATAACCAAGCTCTAAATCATGTTTGATGCACTCTGTAAGTTAATTTTATTTCAGTACTGTTTAATCAGGATGATAGTAACACTGTGGACGGTTTTCAGCAAGTTGCAACATTGGAATACAGAAATAAACACTTTTCCAAAAACAAGCTCTAAATCATGTTGAAAAACAGAAATAAACACTTTTCAAAAACAAGCTCCAAATCATGTTGAAATACAGAAATAAACACTTTTCCATAAACAAGCTCTAAATCATGTTTGATGCACTCTGTAAGTTAATTTTATATTCAGTACTGTTTAGTCAGGATGATAGTAACACTGTGGACGGTTTTCAGCAAGTTGCAACATTGGAATACAGAAATAAACACTTTTCCAAAAACAAGCTCTAAATCATGTTGAAATACAGAAAAAACACTTTTCAAAAACAAGCTCCAAATCATGTTGAAATACAGAAATAAGCACTTTTCAAATACAAGCTCCAAATCATGTTGAAATACAGAAATAAACACTTTTCCATAAACAAGCTCTAAATCATGTTTGATGCACTCTGTAAGTTAATTTTATTTCAGTACTGTTTAATCAGGATGATAGTAACACTGTGGACGGTTTTCAGCAAGTTGCAACATTGGAATACAGAAATAAACACTTTTCCAAAAACAAGCTCTAAATCATGTTGAAAAACAGAAATAAACACTTTTCAAAAACAAGCTCCAAATCATGTTGAAATACAGAAATAAGCACTTGTCAAAAACAAGCTCCAAATCATGTTGAAATACAGAAATAAACACTTTTCCATGAACAAGCTCCAAATCATGTTTGATGCACTCTGTAAGTTAATTTTATTTCAGTACTGTTTAATCAGGATGATAGTAACACTGTGGACGGTTTTCAGCAAGTTGCAACATTGGAATACAGAAATAAACACTTTTCCAAAAACAAGCTCTAAATCATGTTGAAAAACAGAAATAAACACTTTTCAAAAACAAGCTCCAAATCATGTTGAAATACAGAAATAAACACTGTTCCATAAACAAGCTCCAAATCATGTTTGATGCACTCTGTAAGTTAATTTTATTTCAGTACTGTTTAATCAGGATGATAGTAACACTGTGGACGGTTTTCAGCAAGTTGCAACATTGGAATACAGAAATAAACACTTTTCCAAAAACAAGCTCTAAATCATGTTGAAAAACAGAAATAAACACTTTTCAAAAACAAGCTCCAAATCATGTTGAAATACAGAAATAAACACTTTTCCATAAACAAGCTCTAAATCATGTTTGATGCACTCTGTAAGTTAATTTTATTTCAGTACTGTTTAATCAGGATGATAGTAACACTGTGGACGGTTTTCAGCAAGTTGCAACATTGGAATACAGAAATAAACACTTTTCCAAAAACAAGCTCTAAATCATGTTGAAAAACAGAAATCAGCACTTTTCAAAAACAAGCTCCAAATCATGTTGAAATACAGAAATAAGCACTTTTCAAATACAAGCTCCAAATCATGTTGAAATACAGAAATAAACACTTTTCCATAAACAAGCTCTAAATCATGTTTGATGCACTCTGTAAGTTAATTTTATTTCAGTACTGTTTAATCAGGATGATTGGAACACTGTGGACAGTTTTCAGCAAGTTGCAACATTGAAATACAGAAATAAACACTTTTCCAAAAACAAGCTCTAAATCATGTTGAAAAACAGAAATAAGCACTTTTCAAAAACAAGCTCCAAATCATGTTGAAATACAGAAATAAGCACTTTTCAAATACAAGCTCCAAATCATGTTGAAATACAGAAATAAACACTTTTCCATAAACAAGCTCTAAATCATGTTTGATGCACTCTGTAAGTTAATTTTATTTCAGTACTGTTTAATCAGGATGATAGTAACACTGTGGACGGTTTTCAGCAAGTTGCAACATTGGAATACAGAAATAAACACTTTTCCAAAAACAAGCTCTAAATCATGTTGAAAAACAGAAATAAGCACTTTTCAAAAACAAGCTCCAAATCATGTTGAAATACAGAAATAAGCACTTTTCAAATACAAGCTCCAAATCATGTTGAAATACAGAAATAAACACTTTTCCATAAACAAGCTCTAAATCATGTTTGATGCACTCTGTAAGTTAATTTTATTTCAGTACTGTTTAATCAGGATGATAGTAACACTGTGGACGGTTTTCAGCAAGTTGCAACATTGGAATACAGAAATAAACACTTTTCCAAAAACAAGCTCTAAATCATGTTGAAAAACAGAAATAAGCACTTTCAAAAACAAGCTCCAAATCATGTTGAAATACAGAAATAAACACTTTTCCATAAACAAGCTCTAAATCATGTTTGATGCACTCTGTAAGTTAATTTTATTTCAGTACTGTTTAATCAGGATGATAGTAACACTGTGGACGGTTTTCAGCAAGTTGCAACATTGGAATACAGAAATAAACACTTTTCCAAAAACAAGCTCTAAATCATGTTGAAAAACAGAAATAAACACTTTTCAAAAACAAGCTCCAAATCATGTTGAAATACAGAAATAAGCACTTGTCAAAAACAAGCTCCAAATCATGTTGAAATACAGAAATAAACACTTTTCCATAAACAAGCTCCAAATCATGTTTGATGCACTCTGTAAGTTAATTTTATTTCAGTACTGTTTAATCAGGATGATAGTAACACTGTGGACGGTTTTCAGCAAGTTGCAACATTGGAATACAGAAATAAACACTTTTCCAAAAACAAGCTCTAAATCATGTTGAAAAACAGAAATAAACACTTTTCAAAAACAAGCTCCAAATCATGTTGAAATACAGAAATAAACACTTTTCCATAAACAAGCTCCAAATCATGTTTGATGCACTCTGTAAGTTAATTTTATTTCAGTACTGTTTAATCAGGATGATAGTAACACTGTGGACGGTTTTCAGCAAGTTGCAACATTGGAATACAGAAATAAACACTTTTCCAAAAACAAGCTCTAAATCATGTTGAAAAACAGAAATAAACACTTTTCAAAAACAAGCTCCAAATCATGTTGAAATACAGAAATAAACACTTTTCCATAAACAAGCTCTAAATCATGTTTGATGCACTCTGTAAGTTAATTTTATTTCAGTACTGTTTAATCAGGATGATAGTAACACTGTGGACGGTTTTCAGCAAGTTGCAACATTGGAATACAGAAATAAACACTTTTCCAAAAACAAGCTCTAAATCATGTTGAAAAACAGAAATAAGCACTTTTCAAAAACAAGCTCCAAATCATGTTGAAATACAGAAATAAACACTTTTCCATAAACAAGCTCTAAATCATGTTTGATGCACTCTGTAAGTTAATTTTATTTCAGTACTGTTTAATCAGGATGATAGTAACACTGTGGACGGTTTTCAGCAAGTTGCAACATTGGAATACAGAAATAAACACTTTTCCAAAAACAAGCTCTAAATCATGTTGAAAAACAGAAATAAGCACTTTTCAAAAACAAGCTCCAAATCATGTTGAAATACAGAAATAAGCACTTTTCAAATACAAGCTCCAAATCATGTTGAAATACAGAAATAAACACTTTTCCATAAACAAGCTCTAAATCATGTTTGATGCACTCTGTAAGTTAATTTTATTTCAGTACTGTTTAATCAGGATGATAGTAACACTGTGGACGGTTTTCAGCAAGTTGCAACATTGGAATACAGAAATAAACACTTTTCCAAAAACAAGCTCTAAATCATGTTGAAAAACAGAAATAAGCACTTTTCAAAAACAAGCTCCAAATCATGTTGAAATACAGAAATAAGCACTTTTCAAATACAAGCTCCAAATCATGTTGAAATACAGAAATAAACACTTTTCCATAAACAAGCTCTAAATCATGTTTGATGCACTCTGTAAGTTAATTTTATTTCAGTACTGTTTAATCAGGATGATAGTAACACTGTGGACGGTTTTCAGCAAGTTGCAACATTGGAATACAGAAATAAACACTTTTCCAAAAACAAGCTCTAAATCATGTTGAAAAACAGAAATAAGCACTTTTCAAAAACAAGCTCCAAATCATGTTGAAATACAGAAATAAACACTTTTCCATAAACAAGCTCTAAATCATGTTTGATGCACTCTGTAAGTTAATTTTATTTCAGTACTGTTTAATCAGGATGATAGGAACACTGTGGACGGTTTTCAGCAAGTTGCAACATTGAAATACAGAAATAAACACTTTTCCAAAAACAAGCTCTAAATCATGTTGAAAAACAGAAATAAGCACTTTTCAAAAACAAGCTCCAAATCATGTTGAAATACAGAAATAAACACTTTTCAAATACAAGCTCCAAATCATGTTGAAATACAGAAATAAACACTTTTCCATAAACAAGCTCTAAATCATGTTTGATGCACTCTGTAAGTTAATTTTATTTCAGTACTGTTTAATCAGGATGATAGTAACACTGTGGACGGTTTTCAGCAAGTTGCAACATTGGAATACAGAAATAAACACTTTTCCAAAAACAAGCTCTAAATCATGTTGAAAAACAGAAATAAGCACTTTTCAAAAACAAGCTCCAAATCATGTTGAAATACAGAAATAAGCACTTTTCAAATACAAGCTCCAAATCATGTTGAAATACAGAAATAAACACTTTTCCATAAACAAGCTCTAAATCATGTTTGATGCACTCTGTAAGTTAATTTTATTTCAGTACTGTTTAATCAGGATGATAGTAACACTGTGGACGGTTTTCAGCAAGTTGCAACATTGGAATACAGAAATAAACACTTTTCCAAAAACAAGCTCTAAATCATGTTGAAAAACAGAAATAAGCACTTTTCAAAAACAAGCTCCAAATCATGTTGAAATACAGAAATAAGCACTTTTCAAATACAAGCTCCAAATCATGTTGAAATACAGAAATAAACACTTTTCCATAAACAAGCTCTAAATCATGTTTGATGCACTCTGTAAGTTAATTTTATTTCAGTACTGTTTAATCAGGATGATAGTAACACTGTGGACGGTTTTCAGCAAGTTGCAACATTGGAATACAGAAATAAACACTTTTCCAAAAACAAGCTCTAAATCATGTTGAAAAACAGAAATAAGCACTTTTCAAAAACAAGCTCCAAATCATGTTGAAATACAGAAATAAACACTTTTCCATAAACAAGCTCTAAATCATGTTTGATGCACTATGTAAGTTAATTTTATTTCAGTACTGTTTAATCAGGATGATAGTAACACTGTGGACGGTTTTCAGCAAGTTGCAACATTGGAATACAGAAATAAACACTTTTCCAAAAACAAGCTCTAAATCATGTTGAAAAACAGAAATAAGCACTTTTCAAAAACAAGCTCCAAATCATGTTGAAATACAGAAATAAACACTTTTCAAATACAAGCTCCAAATCATGTTGAAATACAGAAATAAACACTTTTCCATAAACAAGCTCTAAATCATGTTTGATGCACTCTGTAAGTTAATTTTATTTCAGTACTGTTTAATCAGGATGATAGTAACACTGTGGACGGTTTTCAGCAAGTTGCAACATTGGAATACAGAAATAAACACTTTTCCAAAAACAAGCTCTAAATCATGTTGAAAAACAGAAATAAGCACTTTTCAAAAACAAGCTCCAAATCATGTTGAAATACAGAAATAAGCACTTTTCAAATACAAGCTCCAAATCATGTTGAAATACAGAAATAAACACTTTTCCATAAACAAGCTCTAAATCATGTTTGATGCACTCTGTAAGTTAATTTTATTTCAGTACTGTTTAATCAGGATGATAGTAACACTGTGGACGGTTTTCAGCAAGTTGCAACATTGGAATACAGAAATAAACACTTTTCCAAAAACAAGCTCTAAATCATGTTGAAAAACAGAAATAAGCACTTTTCAAAAACAAGCTCCAAATCATGTTGAAATACAGAAATAAACACTTTTCCATAAACAAGCTCTAAATCATGTTTGATGCACTCTGTAAGTTAATTTTATTTCAGTACTGTTTAATCAGGATGATAGTAACACTGTGGACGGTTTTCAGCAAGTTGCAACATTGGAATACAGAAATAAACACTTTTCCAAAAACAAGCTCTAAATCATGTTGAAAAACAGAAATAAACACTTTTCAAAAACAAGCTCCAAATCATGTTGAAATACAGAAATAAACACTTTTCAAAAACAAGCTCCAAATCATGTTGAAATACAGAAATAAACACTTTTCCATAAACAAGCTCTAAATCATGTTTGATGCACTCTGTAAGTTAATTTTATTTCAGTACTGTTTAATCAGGATGATAGTAACACTGTGGACGGTTTTCAGCAAGTTGCAACATTGGAATACAGAAATAAACACTTTTCCAAAAACAAGCTCTAAATCATGTTGAAAAACAGAAATAAGCACTTTTCAAAAACAAGCTCCAAATCATGTTGAAATACAGAAATAAACACTTTTCCATAAACAAGCTCTAAATCATGTTTGATGCACTCTGTAAGTTAATTTTATTTCAGTACTGTTTAATCAGGATGATAGTAACACTGTGGACGGTTTTCAGCAAGTTGCAACATTGGAATACAGAAATAAACACTTTTCCAAAAACAAGCTCTAAATCATGTTGAAATACAGAAAAAACACTTTTCAAAAACAAGCTCCAAATCATGTTGAAATACAGAAATAAGCACTTTTCAAATACAAGCTCCAAATCATGTTGAAATACAGAAATAAACACTTTTCCATAAACAAGCTCTAAATCATGTTTGATGCACTCTGTAAGTTAATTTTATTTCAGTACTGTTTAATCAGGATGATAGTAACACTGTGGACGGTTTTCAGCAAGTTGCAACATTGGAATACAGAAATAAACACTTTTCCAAAAACAAGCTCTAAATCATGTTGAAAAACAGAAATAAACACTTTTCAAAAACAAGCTCCAAATCATGTTGAAATACAGAAATAAGCACTTGTCAAAAACAAGCTCCAAATCATGTTGAAATACAGAAATAAACACTTTTCCATAAACAAGCTCCAAATCATGTTTGATGCACTCTGTAAGTTAATTTTATTTCAGTACTGTTTAATCAGGATGATAGTAACACTGTGGACGGTTTTCAGCAAGTTGCAACATTGGAATACAGAAATAAACACTTTTCCAAAAACAAGCTCTAAATCATGTTGAAAAACAGAAATAAACACTTTTCAAAAACAAGCTCCAAATCATGTTGAAATACAGAAATAAACACTTTTCCATAAACAAGCTCCAAATCATGTTTGATGCACTCTGTAAGTTAATTTTATTTCAGTACTGTTTAATCAGGATGATAGTAACACTGTGGACGGTTTTCAGCAAGTTGCAACATTGGAATACAGAAATAAACACTTTTCCAAAAACAAGCTCTAAATCATGTTGAAAAACAGAAATAAACACTTTTCAAAAACAAGCTCCAAATCATGTTGAAATACAGAAATAAACACTTTTCCATAAACAAGCTCTAAATCATGTTTGATGCACTCTGTAAGTTAATTTTATTTCAGTACTGTTTAATCAGGATGATAGTAACACTGTGGACGGTTTTCAGCAAGTTGCAACATTGGAATACAGAAATAAACACTTTTCCAAAAACAAGCTCTAAATCATGTTGAAAAACAGAAATCAGCACTTTTCAAAAACAAGCTCCAAATCATGTTGAAATACAGAAATAAGCACTTTTCAAATACAAGCTCCAAATCATGTTGAAATACAGAAATAAACACTTTTCCATAAACAAGCTCTAAATCATGTTTGATGCACTCTGTAAGTTAATTTTATTTCAGTACTGTTTAATCAGGATGATAGTAACACTGTGGACGGTTTTCAGCAAGTTGCAACATTGGAATACAGAAATAAACACTTTTCCAAAAACAAGCTCTAAATCATGTTGAAATACAGAAAAAACACTTTTCAAAAACAAGCTCCAAATCATGTTGAAATACAGAAATAAGCACTTTTCAAATACAAGCTCCAAATCATGTTGAAATACAGAAATAAACACTTTTCCATAAACAAGCTCTAAATCATGTTTGATGCACTCTGTAAGTTAATTTTATTTCAGTACTGTTTAATCAGGATGATAGTAACACTGTGGACGGTTTTCAGCAAGTTGCAACATTGGAATACAGAAATAAACACTTTTCCAAAAACAAGCTCTAAATCATGTTGAAAAACAGAAAAAAGCACTTTCAAAAACAAGCTCCAAATCATGTTGAAATACAGAAATAAACACTTTTCCATAAACAAGCTCTAAATCATGTTTGATGCACTCTGTAAGTTAATTTTATTTCAGTACTGTTTAATCAGGATGATAGTAACACTGTGGACGGTTTTCAGCAAGTTGCAACATTGGAATACAGAAATAAACACTTTTCCAAAAACAAGCTCTAAATCATGTTGAAAAACAGAAATAAGCACTTTTCAAAAACAAGCTCCAAATCATGTTGAAATACAGAAATAAGCACTTTTCAAATACAAGCTCCAAATCATGTTGAAATACAGAAATAAACACTTTTCCATAAACAAGCTCTAAATCATGTTTGATGCACTCTGTAAGTTAATTTTATTTCAGTACTGTTTAATCAGGATGATAGTAACACTGTGGACGGTTTTCAGCAAGTTGCAACATTGGAATACAGAAATAAACACTTTTCCAAAAACAAGCTCTAAATCATGTTGAAAAACAGAAATAAGCACTTTTCAAAAACAAGCTCCAAATCATGTTGAAATACAGAAATAAACACTTTTCCATAAACAAGCTCTAAATCATGTTTGATGCACTCTGTAAGTTAATTTTATTTCAGTACTGTTTAATCAGGATGATAGTAACACTGTGGACGGTTTTCAGCAAGTTGCAACATTGGAATACAGAAATAAACACTTTTCCAAAAACAAGCTCTAAATCATGTTGAAAAACAGAAATAAACACTTTTCAAAAACAAGCTCCAAATCATGTTGAAATACAGAAATAAACACTTTTCCATAAACAAGCTCTAAATCATGTTTGATGCACTCTGTAAGTTAATTTTATTTCAGTACTGTTTAATCAGGATGATAGTAACACTGTGGACGGTTTTCAGCAAGTTGCAACATTGGAATACAGAAATAAACACTTTTCCAAAAACAAGCTCTAAATCATGTTGAAAAACAGAAATAAACACTTTTCAAAAACAAGCTCCAAATCATGTTGAAATACAGAAATAAACACTTTTCCATAAACAAGCTCTAAATCATGTTTGATGCACTCTGTAAGTTAATTTTATTTCAGTACTGTTTAATCAGGATGATAGTAACACTGTGGACGGTTTTCAGCAAGTTGCAACATTGGAATACAGAAATAAACACTTTTCCAAAAACAAGCTCTAAATCATGTTGAAATACAGAAAAAACACTTTTCAAAAACAAGCTCCAAATCATGTTGAAATACAGAAATAAACACTTTTCAAATACAAGCTCCAAATCATGTTGAAATACAGAAATAAACACTTTTCCATAAACAAGCTCTAAATCATGTTTGATGCACTCTGTAAGTTAATTTTATTTCAGTACTGTTTAATCAGGATGATAGTAACACTGTGGACGGTTTTCAGCAAGTTGCAACATTGGAATACAGAAATAAACACTTTTCCAAAAACAAGCTCTAAATCATGTTGAAAAACAGAAATAAGCACTTTTCAAAAACAAGCTCCAAATCATGTTGAAATACAGAAATAAACACTTTTCCATAAACAAGCTCTAAATCATGTTTGATGCACTCTGTAAGTTAATTTTATTTCAGTACTGTTTAATCAGGATGATAGTAACACTGTGGACGGTTTTCAGCAAGTTGCAACATTGGAATACAGAAATAAACACTTTTCCAAAAACAAGCTCTAAATCATGTTGAAAAACAGAAATAAACACTTTTCAAAAACAAGCTCCAAATCATGTTGAAATACAGAAATAAGCACTTTTCAAATACAAGCTCCAAATCATGTTGAAATACAGAAATAAACACTTTTCCATAAACAAGCTCTAAATCATGTTTGATGCACTCTGTAAGTTAATTTTATTTCAGTACTGTTTAATCAGGATGATAGTAACACTGTGGACGGTTTTCAGCAAGTTGCAACATTGGAATACAGAAATAAACACTTTTCCAAAAACAAGCTCTAAATCATGTTGAAAAACAGAAATAAGCACTTTTCAAAAACAAGCTCCAAATCATGTTGAAATACAGAAATAAACACTTTTCCATAAACAAGCTCTAAATCATGTTTGATGCACTCTGTAAGTTAATTTTATTTCAGTACTGTTTAATCAGGATGATAGTAACACTGTGGACGGTTTTCAGCAAGTTGCAACATTGGAATACAGAAATAAACACTTTTCCAAAAACAAGCTCTAAATCATGTTGAAAAACAGAAATAAACACTTTTCAAAAACAAGCTCCAAATCATGTTGAAATACAGAAATAAACACTTTTCCATAAACAAGCTCTAAATCATGTTTGATGCACTCTGTAAGTTAATTTTATTTCAGTACTGTTTAATCAGGATGATAGTAACACTGTGGACGGTTTTCAGCAAGTTGCAACATTGGAATACAGAAATAAACACTTTTCCAAAAACAAGCTCTAAATCATGTTGAAATACAGAAATAAGCACTTTTCAAAAACAAGCTCCAAATCATGTTGAAATACAGAAATAAGCACTTTTCAAATACAAGCTCCAAATCATGTTGAAATACAGAAATAAACACTTTTCCATAAACAAGCTCTAAATCATGTTTGATGCACTCTGTAAGTTAATTTTATTTCAGTACTGTTTAATCAGGATGATAGTAACACTGTGGACGGTTTTCAGCAAGTTGCAACATTGGAATACAGAAATAAACACTTTTCCAAAAACAAGCTCTAAATCATGTTGAAAAACAGAAATAAACACTTTTCAAAAACAAGCTCCAAATCATGTTGAAATACAGAAATAAGCACTTTTCAAAAACAAGCTCCAAATCATGTTGAAATACAGAAATAAACACTTTTCCATAAACAAGCTCCAAATCATGTTTGATGCACTCTGTAAGTTAATTTTATTTCAGTACTGTTTAATCAGGATGATAGTAACACTGTGGACGGTTTTCAGCAAGTTGCAACATTGGAATACAGAAATAAACACTTTTCCAAAAACAAGCTCTAAATCATGTTGAAAAACAGAAATAAACACTTTTCAAAAACAAGCTCCAAATCATGTTGAAATACAGAAATAAACACTTTTCCATAAACAAGCTCCAAATCATGTTTGATGCACTCTGTAAGTTAATTTTATTTCAGTACTGTTTAATCAGGATGATAGTAACACTGTGGACGGTTTTCAGCAAGTTGCAACATTGGAATACAGAAATAAACACTTTTCCAAAAACAAGCTCTAAATCATGTTGAAAAACAGAAATAAACACTTTTCAAAAACAAGCTCCAAATCATGTTGAAATACAGAAATAAACACTTTTCCATAAACAAGCTCTAAATCATGTTTGATGCACTCTGTAAGTTAATTTTATTTCAGTACTGTTTAATCAGGATGATAGTAACACTGTGGACGGTTTTCAGCAAGTTGCAACATTGGAATACAGAAATAAACACTTTTCCAAAAACAAGCTCTAAATCATGTTGAAATACAGAAAAAACACTTTTCAAAAACAAGCTCCAAATCATGTTGAAATACAGAAATAAACACTTTTCAAATACAAGCTCCAAATCATGTTGAAATACAGAAATAAACACTTTTCCATAAACAAGCTCTAAATCATGTTTGATGCACTCTGTAAGTTAATTTTATTTCAGTACTGTTTAATCAGGATGATAGTAACACTGTGGACGGTTTTCAGCAAGTTGCAACATTGGAATACAGAAATAAACACTTTTCCAAAAACAAGCTCTAAATCATGTTGAAAAACAGAAATAAGCACTTTTCAAAAACAAGCTCCAAATCATGTTGAAATACAGAAATAAACACTTTTCCATAAACAAGCTCTAAATCATGTTTGATGCACTCTGTAAGTTAATTTTATTTCAGTACTGTTTAATCAGGATGATAGTAACACTGTGGACGGTTTTCAGCAAGTTGCAACATTGGAATACAGAAATAAACACTTTTCCAAAAACAAGCTCTAAATCATGTTGAAAAACAGAAATAAGCACTTTTCAAAAACAAGCTCCAAATCATGTTGAAATACAGAAATAAGTACTTTTCAAATACAAGCTCCAAATCATGTTGAAATACAGAAATAAACACTTTTCCATAAACAAGCTCTAAATCATGTTTGATGCACTCTGTAAGTTAATTTTATTTCAGTACTGTTTAATCAGGATGATAGTAACACTGTGGACGGTTTTCAGCAAGTTGCAACATTGGAATACAGAAATAAACACTTTTCCAAAAACAAGCTCTAAATCATGTTGAAAAACAGAAATAAGCACTTTCAAAAACAAGCTCCAAATCATGTTGAAATACAGAAATAAACACTTTTCCATAACCAAGCTCTAAATCATGTTTGATGCACTATGTAAGTTAATTTTATTTCAGTACTGTTTAATCAGGATGATAGTAACACTGTGGACGGTTTTCAGCAAGTTGCAACATTGGAATACAGAAATAAACACTTTTCCAAAAACAAGCTCTAAATCATGTTGAAATACAGAAAAAACACTTTTCAAAAACAAGCTCCAAATCATGTTGAAATACAGAAATAAGCACTTTTCAAATACAAGCTCCAAATCATGTTGAAATACAGAAATAAACACTTTTCCATAAACAAGCTCTAAATCATGTTTGATGCACTCTGTAAGTTAATTTTATTTCAGTACAGTTTAATCAGGATGATAGTAACACTGTGGACGGTTTTCAGCAAGTTGCAACATTGGAATACAGAAATAAACACTTTTCCAAAAACAAGCTCTAAATCATGTTGAAAAACAGAAATAAACACTTTTCAAAAACAAGCTCCAAATCATGTTGAAATACAGAAATAAGCACTTGTCAAAAACAAGCTCCAAATCATGTTGAAATACAGAAATAAACACTTTTCCATAAACAAGCTCCAAATCATGTTTGATGCACTCTGTAAGTTAATTTTATTTCAGTACTGTTTAATCAGGATGATAGTAACACTGTGGACGGTTTTCAGCAAGTTGCAACATTGGAATACAGAAATAAACACTTTTCCAAAAACAAGCTCTAAATCATGTTGAAAAACAGAAATAAACACTTTTCAAAAACAAGCTCCAAATCATGTTGAAATACAGAAATAAACACTGTTCCATAAACAAGCTCCAAATCATGTTTGATGCACTCTGTAAGTTAATTTTATTTCAGTACTGTTTAATCAGGATGATAGTAACACTGTGGACGGTTTTCAGCAAGTTGCAACATTGGAATACAGAAATAAACACTTTTCCAAAAACAAGCTCTAAATCATGTTGAAAAACAGAAATAAACACTTTTCAAAAACAAGCTCCAAATCATGTTGAAATACAGAAATAAACACTTTTCCATAAACAAGCTCTAAATCATGTTTGATGCACTCTGTAAGTTAATTTTATTTCAGTACTGTTTAATCAGGATGATAGTAACACTGTGGACGGTTTTCAGCAAGTTGCAACATTGAAATACAGAAATAAACACTTTTCCAAAAACAAGCTCTAAATCATGTTGAAAAACAGAAATCAGCACTTTTCAAAAACAAGCTCCAAATCATGTTGAAATACAGAAATAAGCACTTTTCAAATACAAGCTCCAAATCATGTTGAAATACAGAAATAAACACTTTTCCATAAACAAGCTCTAAATCATGTTTGATGCACTCTGTAAGTTAATTTTATTTCAGTACTGTTTAATCAGGATGATAGTAACACTGTGGACGGTTTTCAGCAAGTTGCAACATTGGAATACAGAAATAAACACTTTTCCAAAAACAAGCTCTAAATCATGTTGAAAAACAGAAATAAACACTTTTCAAAAACAAGCTCCAAATCATGTTGAAATACAGAAATAAACACTTTTCAAATACAAGCTCCAAATCATGTTGAAATACAGAAATAAACACTTTTCCATAAACAAGCTCTAAATCATGTTTGATGCACTCTGTAAGTTAATTTTATTTCAGTACTGTTTAATCAGGATGATAGTAACACTGTGGACGGTTTTCAGCAAGTTGCAACATTGGAATACAGAAATAAACACTTTTCCAAAAACAAGCTCTAAATCATGTTGAAAAACAGAAATAAACACTTTTCAAAAACAAGCTCCAAATCATGTTGAAATACAGAAATAAGCACTTTTCAAAAACAAGCTCCAAATCATGTTGAAATACAGAAATAAACACTTTTCCATAAACAAGCTCTAAATCATGTTTGATGCACTCTGTAAGTTAATTTTATTTCAGTACTGTTTAATCAGGATGATAGTAACACTGTGGACGGTTTTCAGCAAGTTGCAACATTGGAATACAGAAATAAACACTTTTCCAAAAACAAGCTCTAAATCATGTTGAAAAACAGAAATAAGCACTTTTCAAAAACAAGCTCCAAATCATGTTGAAATACAGAAATAAGCACTTTTCAAATACAAGCTCCAAATCATGTTGAAATACAGAAATAAACACTTTTCCATAAACAAGCTCTAAATCATGTTTGATGCACTCTGTAAGTTAATTTTATTTCAGTACTGTTTAATCAGGATGATAGTAACACTGTGGACGGTTTTCAGCAAGTTGCAACATTGGAATACAGAAATAAACACTTTTCCAAAAACAAGCTCTAAATCATGTTGAAAAACAGAAATAAGCACTTTCAAAAACAAGCTCCAAATCATGTTGAAATACAGAAATAAACACTTTTCCATAACCAAGCTCTAAATCATGTTTGATGCACTATGTAAGTTAATTTTATTTCAGTACTGTTTAATCAGGATGATAGTAACACTGTGGACGGTTTTCAGCAAGTTGCAACATTGGAATACAGAAATAAACACTTTTCCAAAAACAAGCTCTAAATCATGTTGAAAAACAGAAATAAACACTTTTCAAAAACAAGCTCCAAATCATGTTGAAATACAGAAATAAACACTTTTCCATAAACAAGCTCTAAATCATGTTTGATGCACTCTGTAAGTTAATTTTATTTCAGTACTGTTTAATCAGGATGATAGTAACACTGTGGACGGTTTTCAGCAAGTTGCAACATTGGAATACAGAAATAAACACTTTTCCAAAAACAAGCTCTAAATCATGTTGAAATACAGAAAAAACACTTTTCAAAAACAAGCTCCAAATCATGTTGAAATACAGAAATAAGCACTTTTCAAATACAAGCTCCAAATCATGTTGAAATACAGAAATAAACACTTTTCCATAAACAAGCTCTAAATCATGTTTGATGCACTCTGTAAGTTAATTTTATTTCAGTACTGTTTAATCAGGATGATAGTAACACTGTGGACGGTTTTCAGCAAGTTGCAACATTGGAATACAGAAATAAACACTTTTCCAAAAACAAGCTCTAAATCATGTTGAAAAACAGAAATAAACACTTTTCAAAAACAAGCTCCAAATCATGTTGAAATACAGAAATAAGCACTTGTCAAAAACAAGCTCCAAATCATGTTGAAATACAGAAATAAACACTTTTCCATAAACAAGCTCCAAATCATGTTTGATGCACTCTGTAAGTTAATTTTATTTCAGTACTGTTTAATCAGGATGATAGTAACACTGTGGACGGTTTTCAGCAAGTTGCAACATTGGAATACAGAAATAAACACTTTTCCAAAAACAAGCTCTAAATCATGTTGAAAAACAGAAATAAACACTTTTCAAAAACAAGCTCCAAATCATGTTGAAATACAGAAATAAACACTTTTCCATAAACAAGCTCCAAATCATGTTTGATGCACTCTGTAAGTTAATTTTATTTCAGTACTGTTTAATCAGGATGATAGTAACACTGTGGACGGTTTTCAGCAAGTTGCAACATTGGAATACAGAAATAAACACTTTTCCAAAAACAAGCTCTAAATCATGTTGAAAAACAGAAATAAACACTTTTCAAAAACAAGCTCCAAATCATGTTGAAATACAGAAATAAACACTTTTCCATAAACAAGCTCTAAATCATGTTTGATGCACTCTGTAAGTTAATTTTATTTCAGTACTGTTTAATCAGGATGATAGTAACACTGTGGACGGTTTTCAGCAAGTTGCAACATTGGAATACAGAAATAAACACTTTTCCAAAAACAAGCTCTAAATCATGTTGAAAAACAGAAATCAGCACTTTTCAAAAACAAGCTCCAAATCATGTTGAAATACAGAAATAAACACTTTTCAAATACAAGCTCCAAATCATGTTGAAATACAGAAATAAACACTTTTCCATAAACAAGCTCTAAATCATGTTTGATGCACTCTGTAAGTTAATTTTATTTCAGTACTGTTTAATCAGGATGATAGTAACACTGTGGACGGTTTTCAGCAAGTTGCAACATTGGAATACAGAAATAAACACTTTTCCAAAAACAAGCTCTAAATCATGTTGAAATACAGAAAAAACACTTTTCAAAAACAAGCTCCAAATCATGTTGAAATACAGAAATAAACACTTTTCAAATACAAGCTCCAAATCATGTTGAAATACAGAAATAAACACTTTTCCATAAACAAGCTCTAAATCATGTTTGATGCACTCTGTAAGTTAATTTTATTTCAGTACTGTTTAATCAGGATGATAGTAACACTGTGGACGGTTTTCAGCAAGTTGCAACATTGAAATACAGAAATAAACACTTTTCCAAAAACAAGCTCTAAATCATGTTGAAAAACAGAAATCAGCACTTTTCAAAAACAAGCTCCAAATCATGTTGAAATACAGAAATAAACACTTTTCAAATACAAGCTCCAAATCATGTTGAAATACAGAAATAAACACTTTTCCATAAACAAGCTCTAAATCATGTTTGATGCACTCTGTAAGTTAATTTTATTTCAGTACTGTTTAATCAGGATGATAGTAACACTGTGGACGGTTTTCAGCAAGTTGCAACATTGGAATACAGAAATAAACACTTTTCCAAAAACAAGCTCTAAATCATGTTGAAATACAGAAAAAACACTTTTCAAAAACAAGCTCCAAATCATGTTGAAATACAGAAATAAACACTTTTCAAATACAAGCTCCAAATCATGTTGAAATACAGAAATAAACACTTTTCCATAAACAAGCTCTAAATCATGTTTGATGCACTCGTAAGTTAATTTTATTTCAGTACTGTTTAATCAGGATGATAGTAACACTGTGGACGGTTTTCAGCAAGTTGCAACATTGGAATACAGAAATAAACACTTTTCCAAAAACAAGCTCTAAATCATGTTGAAAAACAGAAATAAACACTTTTCAAAAACAAGCTCCAAATCATGTTGAAATACAGAAATAAGCACTTTTCAAAAACAAGCTCCAAATCATGTTGAAATACAGAAATAAACACTTTTCCATAAACAAGCTCTAAATCATGTTTGATGCACTCTAAGTTAATTTTATTTCAGTACTGTTTAATCAGGATGATAGTAACACTGTGGACGGTTTTCAGCAAGTTGCAACATTGGAATACAGAAATAAACACTTTTCCAAAAACAAGCTCTAAATCATGTTGAAATACAGAAATAAACACTTTTCAAAAACAAGCTCTAAATCATGTTGAAATACAGAAATAAACACTTTTCCATAAACAAGCTCTAAATCATGTTTGATGCACTCTGTAAGTTAATTTTATTTCAGTACTGTTTAATCAGGATGATAGTAACACTGTGGACGGTTTTCAGCAAGTTGCAACATTGGAATACAGAAATAAACACTTTTCCAAAAACAAGCTCTAAATCATGTTGAAAAACAGAAATAAGCACTTTTCAAAAACAAGCTCCAAATCATGTTGAAATACAGAAATAAACACTTTTCCATAAACAAGCTCCAAATCATGTTTGATGCACTCTGTAAGTTAATTTTATTTCAGTACTGTTTAATCAGGATGATAGTAACACTGTGGACGGTTTTCAGCAAGTTGCAACATTGGAATACAGAAATAAACACTTTTCCAAAAACAAGCTCTAAATCATGTTGAAAAACAGAAATAAACACTTTTCAAAAACAAGCTCCAAATCATGTTGAAATACAGAAATAAACACTGTTCCATAAACAAGCTCCAAATCATGTTTGATGCACTCTGTAAGTTAATTTTATTTCAGTACTGTTTAATCAGGATGATAGTAACACTGTGGACGGTTTTCAGCAAGTTGCAACATTGGAATACAGAAATAAACACTTTTCCAAAAACAAGCTCTAAATCATGTTGAAAAACAGAAATAAACACTTTTCAAAAACAAGCTCCAAATCATGTTGAAATACAGAAATAAACACTTTTCCATAAACAAGCTCTAAATCATGTTTGATGCACTCTGTAAGTTAATTTTATTTCAGTACTGTTTAATCAGGATGATAGTAACACTGTGGACGGTTTTCAGCAAGTTGCAACATTGGAAAACAGAAATAAACACTTTTCCAAAAACAAGCTCTAAATCATGTTGAAATACAGAAAAAACACTTTTCAAAAACAAGCTCCAAATCATGTTGAAATACAGAAATAAACACTTTTCAAATACAAGCTCCAAATCATGTTGAAATACAGAAATAAACACTTTTCCATAAACAAGCTCTAAATCATGTTGAAAAACAGAAATAAGCACTTTTCAAAAACAAGCTCCAAATCATGTTGAAATACAGAAATAAGCACTTTTCAAATACAAGCTCCAAATAATGTTGAAATACAGAAATAAACACTTTTCCAAAAACAAGCTCTAAATCATGTTGAAAAACAGAAATAAGCACTTTTCAAAAACAAGCTCCAAATCATGTTGAAATACAGAAATAAGCACTTTTCAAATACAAGCTCCAAATCATGTTGAAATACAGAAATAAACACTTTTCCATAAACAAGCTCTAAATCATGTTTGATGCACTCTGTAAGTTAATTTTATTTCAGTACTGTTTAATCAGGATGATAGTAACACTGTGGACGGTTTTCAGCAAGTTGCAACATTGGAATACAGAAATAAACACTTTTCCAAAAACAAGCTCTAAATCATGTTGAAAAACAGAAATAAGCACTTTCAAAAACAAGCTCCAAATCATGTTGAAATACAGAAATAAACACTTTTCCATAACCAAGCTCTAAATCATGTTTGATGCACTATGTAAGTTAATTTTATTTCAGTACTGTTTAATCAGGATGATAGTAACACTGTGGACGGTTTTCAGCAAGTTGCAACATTGGAATACAGAAATAAACACTTTTCCAAAAACAAGCTCTAAATCATGTTGAAAAACAGAAATAAACACTTTTCAAAAACAAGCTCCAAATCATGTTGAAATACAGAAATAAACACTTTTCCATAAACAAGCTCTAAATCATGTTTGATGCACTCTGTAAGTTAATTTTATTTCAGTACTGTATAATCAGGATGATAGTAACACTGTGGACGGTTTTCAGCAAGTTGCAACATTGGAATACAGAAATAAACACTTTTCCAAAAACAAGCTCTAAATCATGTTGAAATACAGAAAAAACACTTTTCAAAAACAAGCTCCAAATCATGTTGAAATACAGAAATAAGCACTTTTCAAATACAAGCTCCAAATCATGTTGAAATACAGAAATAAACACTTTTCCATAAACAAGCTCTAAATCATGTTTGATGCACTCTGTAAGTAAATTTTATTTCAGTACAGTTTAATCAGGATGATAGTAACACTGTGGACGGTTTTCAGCAAGTAGCAACATTGGAATACAGAAATAAACACTTTTCCAAAAACAAGCTCTAAATCATGTTGAAAAACAGAAATAAACACTTTTCAAAAACAAGCTCCAAATCATGTTGAAATACAGAAATAAGCACTTGTCAAAAACAAGCTCCAAATCATGTTGAAATACAGAAATAAACACTTTTCCATAAACAAGCTCCAAATCATGTTTGATGCACTCTGTAAGTTAATTTTATTTCAGTACTGTTTAATCAGGATGATAGTAACACTGTGGACGGTTTTCAGCAAGTTGCAACATTGGAATACAGAAATAAACACTTTTCCAAAAACAAGCTCTAAATCATGTTGAAAAACAGAAATAAACACTTTTCAAATACAAGCTCCAAATCATGTTGAAATACAGAAATAAACACTTTTCCATAAACAAGCTCTAAATCATGTTGAAAAACAGAAATAAGCACTTTTCAAAAACAAGCTCCAAATCATGTTGAAATACAGAAATAAGCACTTTTCAAATACAAGCTCCAAATAATGTTGAAATACAGAAATAAACACTTTTCCAAAAACAAGCTCTAAATCATGTTGAAAAACAGAAATAAGCACTTTTCAAAAACAAGCTCCAAATCATGTTGAAATACAGAAATAAGCACTTTTCAAATACAAGCTCCAAATCATGTTGAAATACAGAAATAAACACTTTTCCATAAACAAGCTCTAAATCATGTTTGATGCACTCTGTAAGTTAATTTTATTTCAGTACTGTTTAATCAGGATGATAGTAACACTGTGGACGGTTTTCAGCAAGTTGCAACATTGGAATACAGAAATAAACACTTTTCCAAAAACAAGCTCTAAATCATGTTGAAAAACAGAAATAAGCACTTTCAAAAACAAGCTCCAAATCATGTTGAAATACAGAAATAAACACTTTTCCATAACCAAGCTCTAAATCATGTTTGATGCACTATGTAAGTTCATTTTATTTCAGTACTGTTTAATCAGGATGATAGTAACACTGTGGACGGTTTTCAGCAAGTTGCAACATTGGAATACAGAAATAAACACTTTTCCAAAAACAAGCTCTAAATCATGTTGAAAAACAGAAATAAACACTTTTCAAAAACAAGCTCCAAATCATGTTGAAATACAGAAATAAACACTTTTCCATAAACAAGCTCTAAATCATGTTTGATGCACTCTGTAAGTTAATTTTATTTCAGTACTGTTTAATCAGGATGATAGTAACACTGTGGACGGTTTTCAGCAAGTTGCAACATTGGAATACAGAAATAAACACTTTTCCAAAAACAAGCTCTAAATCATGTTGAAATACAGAAAAAACACTTTTCAAAAACAAGCTCCAAATCATGTTGAAATACAGAAATAAGCACTTTTCAAATACAAGCTCCAAATCATGTTGAAATACAGAAATAAACACTTTTCCATAAACAAGCTCTAAATCATGTTTGATGCACTCTGTAAGTAAATTTTATTTCAGTACAGTTTAATCAGGATGATAGTAACACTGTGGACGGTTTTCAGCAAGTTGCAACATTGGAATACAGAAATAAACACTTTTCCAAAAACAAGCTCTAAATCATGTTGAAAAACAGAAATAAACACTTTTCAAAAACAAGCTCCAAATCATGTTGAAATACAGAAATAAGCACTTGTCAAAAACAAGCTCCAAATCATGTTGAAATACAGAAATAAACACTTTTCCATAAACAAGCTCCAAATCATGTTTGATGCACTCTGTAAGTTAATTTTATTTCAGTACTGTTTAATCAGGATGATAGTAACACTGTGGACGGTTTTCAGCAAGTTGCAACATTGGAATACAGAAATAAACACTTTTCCAAAAACAAGCTCTAAATCATGTTGAAAAACAGAAATAAACACTTTTCAAAAACAAGCTCCAAATCATGTTGAAATACAGAAATAAACACTGTTCCATAAACAAGCTCCAAATCATGTTTGATGCACTCTGTAAGTTAATTTTATTTCAGTACTGTTTAATCAGGATGATAGTAACACTGTGGACGGTTTTCAGCAAGTTGCAACATTGGAATACAGAAATAAACACTTTTCCAAAAACAAGCTCTAAATCATGTTGAAAAACAGAAATAAACACTTTTCAAAAACAAGCTCCAAATCATGTTGAAATACAGAAATAAACACTTTTCCATAAACAAGCTCTAAATCATGTTTGATGCACTCTGTAAGTTAATTTTATTTCAGTACTGTTTAATCAGGATGATAGTAACACTGTGGACGGTTTTCAGCAAGTTGCAACATTGAAATACAGAAATAAACACTTTTCCAAAAACAAGCACTAAATCATGTTGAAAAACAGAAATCAGCACTTTTCAAAAACAAGCTCCAAATCATGTTGAAATACAGAAATAAGCACTTTTCAAATACAAGCTCCAAATCATGTTGAAATACAGAAATAAACACTTTTCCATAAACAAGCTCTAAATCATGTTTGATGCACTCTGTAAGTTAATTTTATTTCAGTACTGTTTAATCAGGATGATAGTAACACTGTGGACGGTTTTCAGCAAGTTGCAACATTGGAATACAGAAATAAACACTTTTCCAAAAACAAGCTCTAAATCATGTTGAAATACAGAAAAAACACTTTTCAAAAACAAGCTCCAAATCATGTTGAAATACAGAAATAAACACTTTTCAAATACAAGCTCCAAATCATGTTGAAATACAGAAATAAACACTTTTCCATAAACAAGCTCTAAATCATGTTTGATGCACTCTAAGTTAATTTTATTTCAGTACTGTTTAATCAGGATGATAGTAACACTGTGGACGGTTTTCAGCAAGTTGCAACATTGGAATACAGAAATAAACACTTTTCCAAAAACAAGCTCTAAATCATGTTGAAAAACAGAAATAAACACTTTTCAAAAACAAGCTCCAAATCATGTTGAAATACAGAAATAAGCACATTTCAAAAACAAGCTCCAAATCATGTTGAAATACAGAAATAAACACTTTTCCATAAACAAGCTCTAAATCATGTTTGATGCACTCTAAGTTAATTTTATTTCAGTACTGTTTAATCAGGATGATAGTAACACTGTGGACGGTTTTCAGCAAGTTGCAACATTGGAATACAGAAATAAACACTTTTCCAAAAACAAGCTCTAAATCATGTTGAAAAACAGAAATAAGCACTTTTCAAAAACAAGCTCCAAATCATGTTGAAATACAGAAATAAGCACTTTTCAAATACAAGCTCCAAATCATGTTGAAATACAGAAATAAACACTTTTCCATAAACAAGCTCTAAATCATGTTTGATGCACTCTGTAAGTTAATTTTATTTCAGTACTGTTTAATCAGGATGATAGTAACACTGTGGACGGTTTTCAGCAAGTTGCAACATTGGAATACAGAAATAAACACTTTTCCAAAAACAAGCTCTAAATCATGTTGAAAAACAGAAATAAGCACTTTCAAAAACAAGCTCCAAATCATGTTGAAATACAGAAATAAACACTTTTCCATAACCAAGCTCTAAATCATGTTTGATGCACTATGTAAGTTAATTTTATTTCAGTACTGTTTAATCAGGATGATAGTAACACTGTGGACGGTTTTCAGCAAGTTGCAACATTGGAATACAGAAATAAACACTTTTCCAAAAACAAGCTCTAAATCATGTTGAAAAACAGAAATAAACACTTTTCAAAAACAAGCTCCAAATCATGTTGAAATACAGAAATAAACACTTTTCCATAAACAAGCTCTAAATCATGTTTGATGCACTATGTAAGTTAATTTTATTTCAGTACTGTTTAATCAGGATGATAGTAACACTGTGGACGGTTTTCAGCAAGTTGCAACATTGGAATACAGAAATAAACACTTTTCCAAAAACAAGCTCTAAATCATGTTGAAATACAGAAAAAACACTTTTCAAAAACAAGCTCCAAATCATGTTGAAATACAGAAATAAGCACTTTTCAAATACAAGCTCCAAATCATGTTGAAATACAGAAATAAACACTTTTCCATAAACAAGCTCTAAATCATGTTTGATGCACTCTGTAAGTTAATTTTATTTCAGTACAGTTTAATCAGGATGATAGTAACACTGTGGACGGTTTTCAGCAAGTTGCAACATTGGAATACAGAAATAAACACTTTTCCAAAAACAAGCTCTAAATCATGTTGAAAAACAGAAATAAACACTTTTCAAAAACAAGCTCCAAATCATGTTGAAATACAGAAATAAGCACTTGTCAAAAACAAGCTCCAAATCATGTTGAAATACAGAAATAAACACTTTTCCATAAACAAGCTCCAAATCATGTTTGATGCACTCTGTAAGTTAATTTAATGTCAGTACTGTTTAATCAGGATGATAGTAACACTGTGGACGGTTTTCAGCAAGTTGCAACATTGGAATACAGAAATAAACACTTTTCCAAAAACAAGCTCTAAATCATGTTGAAAAACAGAAATAAACACTTTTCAAAAACAAGCTCCAAATCATGTTGAAATACAGAAATAAACACTTTTCCATAAACAAGCTCTAAATCATGTTTGATGCACTCTGTAAGTTAATTTTATTTCAGTACTGTTTAATCAGGATGATAGTAACACTGTGGACGGTTTTCAGCAAGTTGCAACATTGGAATACAGAAATAAACACTTTTCCAAAAACAAGCTCTAAATCATGTTGAAATACAGAAAAAACACTTTTCAAAAAAAGCTCCAAATCATGTTGAAATACAGAAATAAGCACTTTTCAAATACAAGCTCCAAATCATGTTGAAATACAGAAATAAACACTTTTCCATAAACAAGCTCTAAATCATGTTTGATGCACTCTGTAAGTTAATTTTATTTCAGTACAGTTTAATCAGGATGATAGTAACACTGTGGACGGTTTTCAGCAAGTTGCAACATTGGAATACAGAAATAAACACTTTTCCAAAAACAAGCTCTAAATCATGTTGAAATACAGAAATAAACACTGTTCCATAAACAAGCTCCAAATCATGTTTGATGCACTCTGTAAGTTAATTTTATTTCAGTACTGTTTAATCAGGATGATAGTAACACTGTGGACGGTTTTCAGCAAGTTGCAACATTGGAATACAGAAATAAACACTTTTCCAAAAACAAGCTCTAAATCATGTTGAAAAACAGAAATAAACACTTTTCAAAAACAAGCTCCAAATCATGTTGAAATACAGAAATAAACACTTTTCCATAAACAAGCTCCAAATCATGTTTGATGCACTCTGTAAGTTAATTTAATTTCAGTACTGTTTAATCAGGATGATAGTAACACTGTGGACGGTTTTCAGCAAGTTGCAACATTGGAATACAGAAATAAACACTTTTCCAAAAACAAGCTCTAAATCATGTTGAAAAACAGAAATAAACACTTTTCAAAAACAAGCTCCAAATCATGTTGAAATACAGAAATAAACACTGTTCCATAAACAAGCTCCAAATCATGTTTGATGCACTCTGTAAGTTAATTTTATTTCAGTACTGTTTAATCAGGATGATAGTAACACTGTGGACGGTTTTCAGCAAGTTGCAACATTGGAATACAGAAATAAACACTTTTCCAAAAACAAGCTCTAAATCATGTTGAAAAACAGAAATAAACACTTTTCAAAAACAAGCTCCAAATCATGTTGAAATACAGAAATAAACACTTTTCCATAAACAAGCTCTAAATCATGTTTGATGCACTCTGTAAGTTAATTTTATTTCAGTACTGTTTAATCAGGATGATAGTAACACTGTGGACGGTTTTCAGCAAGTTGCAACATTGGAATACAGAAATAAACACTTTTCCAAAAACAAGCTCTAAATCATGTTGAAATACAGAAAAAACACTTTTCAAAAACAAGCTCCAAATCATGTTGAAATACAGAAATAAGCACTTTTCAAATACAAGCTCCAAATCATGTTGAAATACAGAAATAAACACTTTTCCATAAACAAGCTCTAAATCATGTTTGATGCACTCTGTAAGTTAATTTTATTTCAGTACAGTTTAATCAGGATGATAGTAACACTGTGGACGGTTTTCAGCAAGTTGCAACATTGGAATACAGAAATAAACACTTTTCCAAAAACAAGCTCTAAATCATGTTGAAAAACAGAAATAAACACTTTTCCATAAACAAGCTCCAAATCATGTTTGATGCACTCTGTAAGTTAATTTTATTTCAGTACTGTTTAATCAGGATGATAGTAACACTGTGGACGGTTTTCAGCAAGTTGCAACATTGGAATACAGAAATAAACACTTTTCCAAAAACAAGCTCTAAATCATGTTGAAAAACAGAAATAAACACTTTTCAAAAACAAGCTCCAAATCATGTTGAAATACAGAAATAAACACTGTTCCATAAACAAGCTCCAAATCATGTTTGATGCACTCTAAGTTAATTTTATTTCAGTACTGTTTAATCAGGATGATAGTAACACTGTGGACGGTTTTCAGCAAGTTGCAACATTGGAATACAGAAATAAACACTTTTCCAAAAACAAGCTCTAAATCATGTTGAAATACAGAAATAAACACTGTTCCATAAACAAGCTCCAAATCATGTTTGATGCACTCTGTAAGTTAATTTTATTTCAGTACTGTTTAATCAGGATGATAGTAACACTGTGGACGGTTTTCAGCAAGTTGCAACATTGGAATACAGAAATAAACACTTTTCCAAAAACAAGCTCTAAATCATGTTGAAAAACAGAAATAAACACTTTTCAAAAACAAGCTCCAAATCATGTTGAAATACAGAAATAAACACTTTTCCATAAACAAGCTCTAAATCATGTTTGATGCACTCTGTAAGTTAATTTTATTTCAGTACTGTTTAATCAGGATGATAGTAACACTGTGGACGGTTTTCAGCAAGTTGCAACATTGAAATACAGAAATAAACACTTTTCCAAAAACAAGCTCTAAATCATGTTGAAAAACAGAAATCAGCACTTTTCAAAAACAAGCTCCAAATCATGTTGAAATACAGAAATAAGCACTTTTCAAATACAAGCTCCAAATCATGTTGAAATACAGAAATAAACAATTTTCCATAAACAAGCTCTAAATCATGTTTGATGCACTCTGTAAGTTAATTTTATTTCAGTACTGTTTAATCAGGATGATAGTAACACTGTGGACGGTTTTCAGCAAGTTGCAACATTGGAATACAGAAATAAACACTTTTCCAAAAACAAGCTCTAAATCATGTTGAAATACAGAAAAAACACTTTTCAAAAACAAGCTCCAAATCATGTTGAAATACAGAAATAAACACTTTTCAAATACAAGCTCCAAATCATGTTGAAATACAGAAATAAACACTTTTCCATAAACAAGCTCTAAATCATGTTTGATGCACTCTAAGTTAATTATATTTCAGTACTGTTTAATCAGGATGATAGTAACACTGTGGACGGTTTTCAGCAAGTTGCAACATTGGAATACAGAAATAAACACTTTTCCAAAAACAAGCTCTAAATCATGTTGAAAAACAGAAATAAACACTTTTCAAAAACAAGCTCCAAATCATGTTGAAATACAGAAATAAGCACTTGTCAAAAACAAGCTCCAAATCATGTTGAAATACAGAAATAAACACTTTTCCATAAACAAGCTCCAAATCATGTTTGATGCACTCTGTAAGTTAATTTTATTTCAGTACTGTTTAATCAGGATGATAGTAACACTGTGGACGGTTTTCAGCAAGTTGCAACATTGGAATACAGAAATAAACACTTTTCCAAAAACAAGCTCTAAATCATGTTGAAAAACAGAAATAAACACTTTTCAAAAACAAGCTCCAAATCATGTTGAAATACAGAAATAAACACTGTTCCATAAACAAGCTCCAAATCATGTTTGATGCACTCTGTAAGTTAATTTTATTTCAGTACTGTTTAATCAGGATGATAGTAACACTGTGGACGGTTTTCAGCAAGTTGCAACATTGGAATACAGAAATAAACACTTTTCCAAAAACAAGCTCTAAATCATGTTGAAAAACAGAAATAAACACTTTTCAAAAACAAGCTCCAAATCATGTTGAAATACAGAAATAAACACTTTTCCATAAACAAGCTCTAAATCATGTTTGATGCACTCTGTAAGTTAATTTTATTTCAGTACTGTTTAATCAGGATGATAGTAACACTGTGGACGGTTTTCAGCAAGTTGCAACATTGGAAAACAGAAATAAACACTTTTCCAAAAACAAGCTCTAAATCATGTTGAAATACAGAAAAAACACGTTTCAAAAAGAAGCTCCAAATCATGTTGAAATACAGAAATAAACACTTTTCAAATACAAGCTCCAAATCATGTTGAAATACAGAAATAAACACTTTTCCATAAACAAGCTCTAAATCATGTTTGATGCACTCTGTAAGTTAATTTTATTTCAGTACTGTTTAATCAGGATGATAGTAACACTGTGGACGGTTTTCAGCAAGTTGCAACATTGGAATACAGAAATAAACACTTTTCCAAAAACAAGCTCTAAATCATGTTGAAAAACAGAAATAAGCACTTTCAAAAACAAGCTCCAAATCATGTTGAAATACAGAAATAAACACTTTTCCATAAACAAGCTCTAAATCATGTTTGATGCACTATGTAAGTTAATTTTATTTCAGTACTGTTTAATCAGGATGATAGGAACACTGTGGACAGTTTTCAGCAAGTTGCAACATTGAAATACAGAAATAAACACTTTTCCAAAAACAAGCTCTAAATCATGTTGAAAAACAGAAATAAGCACTTTTCAAAAACAAGCTCCAAATCATGTTGAAATACAGAAATAAGCACTTTTCAAATACAAGCTCCAAATCATGTTGAAATACAGAAATAAACACTTTTCCATAAACAAGCTCTAAATCATGTTTGATGCACTCTGTAAGTTAATTTTATTTCAGTACTGTTTAATCAGGATGATAGTAACACTGTGGACGGTTTTCAGCAAGTTGCAACATTGGAATACAGAAATAAACACTTTTCCAAAAACAAGCTCTAAATCATGTTGAAAAACAGAAATAAGCACTTTCAAAAACAAGCTCCGAATCATGTTGAAATACAGAAATAAACACTTTTCAAAAACAAGCTCCAAATCATGTTGAAATACAGAAATAAAAACTGTTCCATAAACAAGCTCCAAATCATGTTTGATGCACTCTGTAAGTTAATTTTATTTCAGTACTGTTTAATCAGGATGATAGTAACACTGTGGACGGTTTTCAGCAAGTTGCAACATTGGAATACAGAAATAAACACTTTTCCAAAAACAAGCTCTAAATCATGTTGAAAAACAGAAATAAACACTTTTCAAAAACAAGCTCCAAATCATGTTGAAATACAGAAATAAACACTTTTCCATAAACAAGCTCTAAATCATGTTTGATGCACTCTGTAAGTTAATTTTATTTCAGTACTGTTTAATCAGGATGATAGTAACACTGTGGACGGTTTTCAGCAAGTTGCAACATTGAAATACAGAAATAAACACTTTTCCAAAAACAAGCTCTAAATCATGTTGAAAAACAGAAATCAGCACTTTTCAAAAACAAGCTCCAAATCATGTTGAAATACAGAAATAAGCACTTTTCAAATACAAGCTCCAAATCATGTTGAAATACAGAAATAAACACTTTTCCATAAACAAGCTCTAAATCATGTTTGATGCACTCTGTAAGTTAATTTTATTTCAGTACTGTTTAATCAGGATGATAGTAACACTGTGGACGGTTTTCAGCAAGTTGCAACATTGGAATACAGAAATAAACACTTTTCCAAAAACAAGCTCTAAATCATGTTGAAATACAGAAAAAACACTTTTCAAAAACAAGCTCCAAATCATGCTGAAATACAGAAATAAACACTTTTCAAATACAAGCTCCAAATCATGTTGAAATACAGAAATAAACACTTTTCCATAAACAAGCTCTAAATCATGTTTGATGCACTCTAAGTTAATTTTATTTCAGTACTGTTTAATCAGGATGATAGTAACACTGTGGACGGTTTTCAGCAAGTTGCAACATTGGAATACAGAAATAAACACTTTTCCAAAAACAAGCTCTAAATCATGTTGAAAAACAGAAATAAACACTTTTCAAAAACAAGCTCCAAATCATGTTGAAATACAGAAATAAGCACTTTTCAAAAACAAGCTCCAAATCATGTTGAAATACAGAAATAAACACTTTTCCATAAACAAGCTCTAAATCATGTTTGATGCACTCTAAGTTAATTTTATTTCAGTACTGTTTAATCAGGATGATAGTAACACTGTGGACGGTTTTCAGCAAGTTGCAACATTGGAATACAGAAATAAACACTTTTCCAAAAACAAGCTCTAAATCATGTTGAAAAACAGAAATAAGCACTTTTCAAAAACAAGCTCCAAATCATGTTGAAATACAGAAATAAGCACTTTTCAAATACAAGCTCCAAATCATGTTGAAATACAGAAATAAACACTTTTCCATAAACAAGCTCTAAATCATGTTTGATGCACTCTGTAAGTTAATTTTATTTCAGTACTGTTTAATCAGGATGATAGTAACACTGTGGACGGTTTTCAGCAAGTTGCAACATTGGAATACAGAAATAAACACTTTTCCAAAAACAAGCTCTAAATCATGTTGAAAAACAGAAATAAGCACTTTCAAAAACAAGCTCCAAATCATGTTGAAATACAGAAATAAACACTTTTCCATAACCAAGCTCTAAATCATGTTTGATGCACTCTGTAAGTTAATTTTATTTCAGTACAGTTTAATCAGGATGATAGTAACACTGTGGACGGTTTTCAGCAAGTTGCAACATTGGAATACAGAAATAAACACTTTTCCAAAAACAAGCTCTAAATCATGTTGAAAAACAGAAATAAACACTTTTCAAATACAAGCTCCAAATCATGTTGAAATACAGAAATAAACACTTTTCCATAAACAAGCTCTAAATCATGTTTGATGCACTCTGTAAGTTAATTTTATTTCAGTACTGTTTAATCAGGATGATAGTAACACTGTGGACGGTTTTCAGCAAGTTGCAACATTGGAATACAGAAATAAACACTTTTCCAAAAACAAGCTCTAAATCATGTTGAAATACAGAAAAAACACTTTTCAAAAACAAGCTCCAAATCATGTTGAAATACAGAAATAAACACTTTTCAAATACAAGCTCCAAATCATGTTGAAATACAGAAATAAACACTTTTCCATAAACAAGCTCTAAATCATGTTTGATGCACTCTAAGTTAATTTTATTTCAGTACTGTTTAATCAGGATGATAGTAACACTGTGGACGGTTTTCAGCAAGTTGCAACATTGGAATACAGAAATAAACACTTTTCCAAAAACAAGCTCTAAATCATGTTGAAAAACAGAAATAAACACTTTTCAAAAACAAGCTCCAAATCATGTTGAAATACAGAAATAAGCACTTTTCAAAAACAAGCTCCAAATCATGTTGAAATACAGAAATAAACACTTTTCCATAAACAAGCTCTAAATCATGTTTGATGCACTCTAAGTTAATTTTATTTCAGTACTGTTTAATCAGGATGATAGTAACACTGTGGACGGTTTTCAGCAAGTTGCAACATTGGAATACAGAAATAAACACTTTTCCAAAAACAAGCTCTAAATCATGTTGAAAAACAGAAATAAGCACTTTTCAAAAACAAGCTCCAAATCATGTTGAAATACAGAAATAAGCACTTTTCAAATACAAGCTCCAAATCATGTTGAAATACAGAAATAAACACTTTTCCATAAACAAGCTCTAAATCATGTTTGATGCACTCTGTAAGTTAATTTTATTTCAGTACTGTTTAATCAGGATGATAGTAACACTGTGGACGGTTTTCAGCAAGTTGCAACATTGGAATACAGAAATAAACACTTTTCCAAAAACAAGCTCTAAATCATGTTGAAAAACAGAAATAAGCACTTTCAAAAACAAGCTCCAAATCATGTTGAAATACAGAAATAAACACTTTTCCATAACCAAGCTCTAAATCATGTTTGATGCACTCTGTAAGTTAATTTTATTTCAGTACAGTTTAATCAGGATGATAGTAACACTGTGGACGGTTTTCAGCAAGTTGCAACATTGGAATACAGAAATAAACACTTTTCCAAAAACAAGCTCTAAATCATGTTGAAAAACAGAAATAAACACTTTTCAAATACAAGCTCCAAATCATGTTGAAATACAGAAATAAACACTTTTCCATAAACAAGCTCTAAATCATGTTTGATGCACTCTAAGTTAATTTTATTTCAGTACTGTTTAATCAGGATGATAGTAACACTGTGGACGGTTTTCAGCAAGTTGCAACATTGGAATACAGAAATAAACACTTTTCCAAAAACAAGCTCTAAATCATGTTGAAAAACAGAAATAAACACTTTTCAAAAACAAGCTCCAAATCATGTTGAAATACAGAAATAAGCACTTTTCAAAAACAAGCTCCAAATCATGTTGAAATACAGAAATAAACACTTTTCCATAAACAAGCTCTAAATCATGTTTGATGCACTCTAAGTTAATTTTATTTCAGTACTGTTTAATCAGGATGATAGTAACACTGTGGACGGTTTTCAGCAAGTTGCAACATTGGAATACAGAAATAAACACTTTTCCAAAAACAAGCTCTAAATCATGTTGAAAAACAGAAATAAGCACTTTTCAAAAACAAGCTCCAAATCATGTTGAAATACAGAAATAAGCACTTTTCAAATACAAGCTCCAAATCATGTTGAAATACAGAAATAAACACTTTTCCATAAACAAGCTCTAAATCATGTTTGATGCACTCTGTAAGTTAATTTTATTTCAGTACTGTTTAATCAGGATGATAGTAACACTGTGGACGGTTTTCAGCAAGTTGCAACATTGGAATACAGAAATAAACACTTTTCCAAAAACAAGCTCTAAATCATGTTGAAAAACAGAAATAAGCACTTTCAAAAACAAGCTCCAAATCATGTTGAAATACAGAAATAAACACTTTTCCATAACCAAGCTCTAAATCATGTTTGATGCACTCTGTAAGTTAATTTTATTTCAGTACAGTTTAATCAGGATGATAGTAACACTGTGGACGGTTTTCAGCAAGTTGCAACATTGGAATACAGAAATAAACACTTTTCCAAAAACAAGCTCTAAATCATGTTGAAAAACAGAAATAAACACTTTTCAAATACAAGCTCCAAATCATGTTGAAATACAGAAATAAACACTTTTCCATAAACAAGCTCTAAATCATGTTTGATGCACTCTAAGTTAATTTTATTTCAGTACTGTTTAATCAGGATGATAGTAACACTGTGGACGGTTTTCAGCAAGTTGCAACATTGGAATACAGAAATAAACACTTTTCCAAAAACAAGCTCTAAATCATGTTGAAAAACAGAAATAAACACTTTTCAAAAACAAGCTCCAAATCATGTTGAAATACAGAAATAAGCACTTTTCAAAAACAAGCTCCAAATCATGTTGAAATACAGAAATAAACACTTTTCCATAAACAAGCTCTAAATCATGTTTGATGCACTCTAAGTTAATTTTATTTCAGTACTGTTTAATCAGGATGATAGTAACACTGTGGACGGTTTTCAGCAAGTTGCAACATTGGAATACAGAAATAAACACTTTTCCAAAAACAAGCTCTAAATCATGTTGAAAAACAGAAATAAGCACTTTTCAAAAACAAGCTCCAAATCATGTTGAAATACAGAAATAAGCACTTTTCAAATACAAGCTCCAAATCATGTTGAAATACAGAAATAAACACTTTTCCATAAACAAGGTCTAAATCATGTTTGATGCACTCTGTAAGTTAATTTTATTTCAGTACAGTTTAATCAGGATGATAGTAACACTGTGGACGGTTTTCAGCAAGTTGCAACATTGGAATACAGAAATAAACACTTTTCCAAAAACAAGCTCTAAATCATGTTGAAAAACAGAAATAAACACTTTTCAAAAACAAGCTCCAAATCATGTTGAAATACAGAAATAAGCACTTGTCAAAAACAAGCTCCAAATCATGTTGAAATACAGAAATAAACACTTTTCCATAAACAAGCTCCAAATCATGTTTGATGCACTCTGTCAGTTAATTTTATTTCAGTACTGTTTAATCAGGATGATAGTAACACTGTGGACGGTTTTCAGCAAGTTGCAACATTGGAATACAGAAATAAACACTTTTCCAAAAACAAGCTCTAAATCATGTTGAAAAACAGAAATAAACACTTTTCAAAAACAAGCTCCAAATCATGTTGAAATACAGAAATAAACACTGTTCCATAAACAAGCTCCAAATCATGTTTGATGCACTCTGTAAGTTAATTTTATTTCAGTACTGTTTAATCAGGATGATAGTAACACTGTGGACGGTTTTCAGCAAGTTGCAACATTGGAATACAGAAATAAACACTTTTCCAAAAACAAGCTCTAAATCATGTTGAAAAACAGAAATAAACACTTTTCAAAAACAAGCTCCAAATCATGTTGAAATACAGAAATAAACACTTTTCCATAAACAAGCTCTAAATCATGTTTGATGCACTCTGTAAGTTAATTTTATTTCAGTACTGTTTAATCAGGATGATAGTAACACTGTGGACGGTTTTCAGCAAGTTGCAACATTGAAATACAGAAATAAACACTTTTCCAAAAACAAGCTCTAAATCATGTTGAAAAACAGAAATCAGCACTTTTCAAAAACAAGCTCCAAATCATGTTGAAATACAGAAATAAGCACTTTTCAAATACAAGCTCCAAATCATGTTGAAATACAGAAATAAACACTTTTCCATAAACAAGCTCTAAATCATGTTTGATGCACTCTGTAAGTTAATTTTATTTCAGTACTGTTTAATCAGGATGATAGTAACACTGTGGACGGTTTTCAGCAAGTTGCAACATTGGAATACAGAAATAAACACTTTTCCAAAAACAAGCTCTAAATCATGTTGAAATACAGAAAAAACACTTTTCAAAAACAAGCTCCAAATCATGTTGAAATACAGAAATAAACACTTTTCAAATACAAGCTCCAAATCATGTTGAAATACAGAAATAAACACTTTTCCATAAACAAGCTCTAAATCATGTTTGATGCACTCTAAGTTAATTTTATTTCAGTACTGTTTAATCAGGATGATATTAACACTGTGGACGGTTTTCAGCAAGTTGCAACATTGGAATACAGAAATAAACACTTTTCCAAAAACAAGCTCTAAATCATGTTGAAAAACAGAAATAAACACTTTTCAAAAACAAGCTCCAAATCATGTTGAAATACAGAAATAAGCACTTTTCAAAAACAAGCTCCAAATCATGTTGAAATACAGAAATAAACACTTTTCCATAAACAAGCTCTAAATCATGTTTGATGCACTCTAAGTTAATTTTATTTCAGTACTGTTTAATCAGGATGATAGTAACACTGTGGACGGTTTTCAGCAAGTTGCAACATTGGAATACAGAAATAAACACTTTTCCAAAAACAAGCTCTAAATCATGTTGAAAAACAGAAATAAGCACTTTTCAAAAACAAGCTCCAAATCATGTTGAAATACAGAAATAAGCACTTTTCAAATACAAGCTCCAAATCATGTTGAAATACAGAAATAAACACTTTTCCATAAACAAGCTCTAAATCATGTTTGATGCACTCTGTAAGTTAATTTTATTTCAGTACTGTTTAATCAGGATGATAGTAACACTGTGGACGGTTTTCAGCAAGTTGCAACATTGGAATACAGAAATAAACACTTTTCCAAAAACAAGCTCTAAATCATGTTGAAAAACAGAAATAAGCACTTTTCAAAAACAAGCTCCAAATCATGTTGAAATACAGAAATAAACACTTTTCCATAACCAAGCTCTAAATCATGTTTGATGCACTCTGTAAGTTAATTTTATTTCAGTACTGTTTAATCAGGATGATAGTAACACTGTGGACGGTTTTCAGCAAGTTGCAACATTGGAATACAGAAATAAACACTTTTCCAAAAACAAGCTCTAAATCATGTTGAAAAACAGAAATAAACACTTTTCAAATACAAGCTCCAAATCATGTTGAAATACAGAAATAAACACTTTTCCATAAACAAGCTCTAAATCATGTTTGATGCACTCTGTAAGTTAATTTTATTTCAGTACTGTTTAATCAGGATGATAGTAACACTGTGGACGGTTTTCAGCAAGTTGCAACATTGGAATACAGAAATAAACACTTTTCCAAAAACAAGCTCTAAATCATGTTGAAAAACAGAAATAAACACTTTTCAAAAACAAGCTCCAAATCATGTTGAAATACAGAAATAAGCACTTTTCAAAAACAAGCTCCAAATCATGTTGAAATACAGAAATAAACACTTTTCCATAAACAAGCTCTAAATCATGTTTGATGCACTCTGTAAGTTAATTTTATTTCAGTACTGTTTAATCAGGATGATAGTAACACTGTGGACGGTTTTCAGCAAGTTGCAACATTGGAATACAGAAATAAACACTTTTCCAAAAACAAGCTCTAAATCATGTTGAAAAACAGAAATAAGCACTTTTCAAAAACAAGCTCCAAATCATGTTGAAATACAGAAATAAGCACTTTTCAAATACAAGCTCCAAATCATGTTGAAATACAGAAATAAACACTTTTCCATAAACAAGCTCTAAATCATGTTTGATGCACTCTGTAAGTTAATTTTATTTCAGTACTGTTTAATCAGGATGATAGTAACACTGTGGACGGTTTTCAGCAAGTTGCAACATTGGAATACAGAAATAAACACTTTTCCAAAAACAAGCTCTAAATCATGTTGAAAAACAGAAATAAGCACTTTTCAAAAACAAGCTCCAAATCATGTTGAAATACAGAAATAAACACTTTTCCATAACCAAGCTCTAAATCATGTTTGATGCACTCTGTAAGTTAATTTTATTTCAGTACTGTTTAATCAGGATGATAGTAACACTGTGGACGGTTTTCAGCAAGTTGCAACATTGGAATACAGAAATAAACACTTTTCCAAAAACAAGCTCTAAATCATGTTGAAAAACAGAAATAAACACTTTTCAAAAACAAGCTCCAAATCATGTTGAAATACAGAAATAAACACTTTTCCATAAACAAGCTCTAAATCATGTTTGATGCACTCTGTAAGTTAATTTTATTTCAGTACTGTTTAATCAGGATGATAGTAACACTGTGGACGGTTTTCAGCAAGTTGCAACATTGGAATACTGAAATAAACACTTTTCCAAAAACAAGCTCTAAATCATGTTGAAATACAGAAAAAACACTTTTCAAAAACAAGCTCCAAATCATGTTGAAATACAGAAATAAGCACTTTTCAAATACAAGCTCCAAATCATGTTGAAATACAGAAATAAACACTTTTCCATAAACAAGCTCTAAATCATGTTTGATGCACTCTGTAAGTTAATTTTATTTCAGTACTGTTTAATCAGGATGATAGTAACACTGTGGACGGTTTTCAGCAAGTTGCAACATTGGAATACAGAAATAAACACTTTTCCAAAAACAAGCTCTAAATCATGTTGAAAAACAGAAATAAACACTTTTCAAAAACAAGCTCCAAATCATGTTGAAATACAGAAATAAGCACTTGTCAAAAACAAGCTCCAAATCATGTTGAAATACAGAAATAAACACTTTTCCATAAACAAGCTCCAAATCATGTTTGATGCACTCTGTAAGTTAATTTTATTTCAGTACTGTTTAATCAGGATGATAGTAACACTGTGGACGGTTTTCAGCAAGTTGCAACATTGGAATACAGAAATAAACACTTTTCCAAAAACAAGCTCTAAATCATGTTGAAAAACAGAAATAAACACTTTTCAAAAACAAGCTCCAAATCATGTTGAAATACAGAAATAAACACTTTTCCATAAACAAGCTCCAAATCATGTTTGATGCACTCTGTAAGTTAATTTTATTTCAGTACTGTTTAATCAGGATGATAGTAACACTGTGGACGGTTTTCAGCAAGTTGCAACATTGGAATACAGAAATAAACACTTTTCCAAAAACAAGCTCTAAATCATGTTGAAAAACAGAAATAAACACTTTTCAAAAACAAGCTCCAAATCATGTTGAAATACAGAAATAAACACTTTTCCATAAACAAGCTCTAAATCATGTTTGATGCACTCTGTAAGTTAATTTTATTTCAGTACTGTTTAATCAGGATGATAGTAACACTGTGGACGGTTTTCAGCAAGTTGCAACATTGGAATACAGAAATAAACACTTTTCCAAAAACAAGCTCTAAATCATGTTGAAATACAGAAAAAACACTTTTCAAAAACAAGCTCCAAATCATGTTGAAATACAGAAATAAGCACTTTTCAAATACAAGCTCCAAATCATGTTGAAATACAGAAATAAACACTTTTCCATAAACAAGCTCTAAATCATGTTTGATGCACTCTGTAAGTTAATTTTATTTCAGTACTGTTTAATCAGGATGATAGTAACACTGTGGACGGTTTTCAGCAAGTTGCAACATTGGAATACAGAAATAAACACTTTTCCAAAAACAAGCTCTAAATCATGTTGAAAAACAGAAATAAGCACTTTTCAAAAACAAGCTCCAAATCATGTTGAAATACAGAAATAAACACTTTTCCATAAACAAGCTCCAAATCATGTTTGATGCACTCTGTAAGTTAATTTTATTTCAGTACTGTTTAATCAGGATGATAGTAACACTGTGGACGGTTTTCAGCAAGTTGCAACATTGGAATACAGAAATAAACACTTTTCCAAAAACAAGCTCTAAATCATGTTGAAAAACAGAAATAAACACTTTTCAAAAACAAGCTCCAAATCATGTTGAAATACAGAAATAAACACTTTTCCATAAACAAGCTCTAAATCATGTTTGATGCACTCTGTAAGTTAATTTTATTTCAGTACTGTTTAATCAGGATGATAGTAACACTGTGGACGGTTTTCAGCAAGTTGCAACATTGGAATACAGAAATAAACACTTTTCCAAAAACAAGCTCTAAATCATGTTGAAAAACAGAAATAAACACTTTTCAAAAACAAGCTCCAAATCATGTTGAAATACAGAAATAAACACTTTTCCATAAACAAGCTCTAAATCATGTTTGATGCACTCTGTAAGTTAATTTTATTTCAGTACTGTTTAATCAGGATGATAGTAACACTGTGGACGGTTTTCAGCAAGTTGCAACATTGGAATACAGAAATAAACACTTTTCCAAAAACAAGCTCTAAATCATGTTGAAAAACAGAAATAAACACTTTTCAAAAACAAGCTCCAAATCATGTTGAAATACAGAAATAAACACTTTTCCATAAACAAGCTCTAAATCATGTTTGATGCACTCTGTAAGTTAATTTTATTTCAGTACTGTTTAATCAGGATGATAGTAACACTGTGGACGGTTTTCAGCAAGTTGCAACATTGGAATACAGAAATAAACACTTTTCCAAAAACAAGCTCTAAATCATGTTGAAAAACAGAAATAAGCACTTTTCAAAAACAAGCTCCAAATCATGTTGAAATACAGAAATAAGCACGTTTCAAATACAAGCTCCAAATCATGTTGAAATACAGAAATAAACACTTTTCCATAAACAAGCTCTAAATCATGTTTGATGCACTCTGTAAGTTAATTTTATTTCAGTACTGTTTAATCAGGATGATAGTAACACTGTGGACGGTTTTCAGCAAGTTGCAACATTGGAATACAGAAATAAACACTTTTCCAAAAACAAGCTCTAAATCATGTTGAAATACAGAAAAAACACTTTTCAAAAACAAGCTCCAAATCATGTTGAAATACAGAAATAAGCACTTTTCAAAAACAAGCTCCAAATCATGTTGAAATACAGAAATAAACACTTTTCCATAAACAAGCTCTAAATCATGTTTGATGCACTCTGTAAGTTAATTTTATTTCAGTACTGTTTAATCAGGATGATAGTAACACTGTGGACGGTTTTCAGCAAGTTGCAACATTGGAATACAGAAATAAACACTTTTCCAAAAACAAGCTCTAAATCATGTTGAAAAACAGAAATAAGCACTTTTCAAAAACAAGCTCCAAATCATGTTGAAATACAGAAATAAACACTTTTCCATAAACAAGCTCTAAATCATGTTTGATGCACTCTGTAAGTTAATTTTATTTCAGTACTGTTTAATCAGGATGATAGTAACACTGTGGACGGTTTTCAGCAAGTTGCAACATTGGAATACAGAAATAAACACTTTTCCAAAAACAAGCTCTAAATCATGTTGAAAAACAGAAATAAACACTTTTCAAAAACAAGCTCCAAATCATGTTGAAATACAGAAATAAGCACTTTTCAAATACAAGCTCCAAATCATGTTGAAATACAGAAATAAACACTTTTCCATAAACAAGCTCTAAATCATGTTTGATGCACTCTGTAAGTTAATTTTATTTCAGTACTGTTTAATCAGGATGATAGTAACACTGTGGACGGTTTTCAGCAAGTTGCAACATTGGAATACAGAAATAAACACTTTTCCAAAAACAAGCTCTAAATCATGTTGAAAAACAGAAATAAACACTTTTCAAAAACAAGCTCCAAATCATGTTGAAATACAGAAATAAACACTTTTCCATAAACAAGCTCTAAATCATGTTTGATGCACTCTGTAAGTTAATTTTATTTCAGTACTGTTTAATCAGGATGATAGTAACACTGTGGACGGTTTTCAGCAAGTTGCAACATTGGAATACAGAAATAAACACTTTTCCAAAAACAAGCTCTAAATCATGTTGAAAAACAGAAATAAACACTTTTCAAAAACAAGCTCCAAATCATGTTGAAAAACAGAAATAAGCACTTTTCAAAAACAAGCTCCAAATCATGTTGAAATACAGAAATAAACACTTTTCCATAAACAAGCTCTAAATCATGTTTGATGCACTCTGTAAGTTAATTTTATTTCAGTACTGTTTAATCAGGATGATAGTAACACTGTGGACGGTTTTCAGCAAGTTGCAACATTGGAATACAGAAATAAACACTTTTCCAAAAACAAGCTCTAAATCATGTTGAAAAACAGAAATAAACACTTTTCAAAAACAAGCTCCAAATCATGTTGAAATACAGAAATAAACACTTTTCCATAAACAAGCTCTAAATCATGTTTGATGCACTCTGTAAGTTAATTTTATTTCAGTACTGTTTAATCAGGATGATAGTAACACTGTGGACGGTTTTCAGCAAGTTGCAACATTGGAATACAGAAATAAACACTTTTCCAAAAACAAGCTCTAAATCATGTTGAAAAACAGAAATAAACACTTTTCAAAAACAAGCTCCAAATCATGTTGAAATACAGAAATAAGCACGTTTCAAATACAAGCTCCAAATCATGTTGAAATACAGAAATAAACACTTTTCCATAAACAAGCTCTAAATCATGTTTGATGCACTCTGTAAGTTAATTTTATTTCAGTACTGTTTAATCAGGATGATAGTAACACTGTGGACGGTTTTCAGCAAGTTGCAACATTGGAATACAGAAATAAACACTTTTCCAAAAACAAGCTCTAAATCATGTTGAAAAACAGAAATAAACACTTTTCAAAAACAAGCTCCAAATCATGTTGAAATACAGAAATAAACACTTTTCAAATACAAGCTCCAAATCATGTTGAAATACAGAAATAAACACTTTTCCATAAACAAGCTCTAAATCATGTTTGATGCACTCTGTAAGTTAATTTTATTTCAGTACTGTTTAATCAGGATGATAGTAACACTGTGGACGGTTTTCAGCAAGTTGCAACATTGGAATACAGAAATAAACACTTTTCCAAAAACAAGCTCTAAATCATGTTGAAAAACAGAAATAAGCACTTTTCAAAAACAAGCTCCAAATCATGTTGAAATACAGAAATAAACACTTTTCCATAAACAAGCTCTAAATCATGTTTGATGCACTCTGTAAGTTAATTTTATTTCAGTACTGTTTAATCAGGATGATAGTAACACTGTGGACGGTTTTCAGCAAGTTGCAACATTGGAATACAGAAATAAACACTTTTCCAAAAACAAGCTCTAAATCATGTTGAAAAACAGAAATAAGCACTTTTCAAAAACAAGCTCCAAATCATGTTGAAAAACAGAAATAAGCACTTTTCAAAAACAAGCTCCAAATCATGTTGAAATACAGAAATAAACACTTTTCCATAAACAAGCTCTAAATCATGTTTGATGCACTCTGTAAGTTAATTTTATTTCAGTACTGTTTAATCAGGATGATAGTAACACTGTGGACGGTTTTCAGCAAGTTGCAACATTGGAATACAGAAATAAACACTTTTCCAAAAACAAGCTCTAAATCATGTTGAAAAACAGAAATAAACACTTTTCAAAAACAAGCTCCAAATCATGTTGAAATACAGAAATAAACACTTTTCCATAAACAAGCTCTAAATCATGTTTGATGCACTCTGTAAGTTAATTTTATTTCAGTACTGTTTAATCAGGATGATAGTAACACTGTGGACGGTTTTCAGCAAGTTGCAACATTGGAATACAGAAATAAACACTTTTCCAAAAACAAGCTCTAAATCATGTTGAAATACAGAAAAAACACTTTTCAAAAACAAGCTCCAAATCATGTTGAAATACAGAAATAAGCACTTTTCAAATACAAGCTCCAAATCATGTTGAAATACAGAAATAAACACTTTTCCATAAACAAGCTCTAAATCATGTTTGATGCACTCTGTAAGTTAATTTTATTTCAGTACTGTTTAATCAGGATGATAGTAACACTGTGGACGGTTTTCAGCAAGTTGCAACATTGGAATACAGAAATAAACACTTTTCCAAAAACAAGCTCTAAATCATGTTGAAAAACAGAAATAAACACTTTTCAAAAACAAGCTCCAAATCATGTTGAAATACAGAAATAAGCACTTGTCAAAAACAAGCTCCAAATCATGTTGAAATACAGAAATAAACACTTTTCCATAAACAAGCTCCAAATCATGTTTGATGCACTCTGTAAGTTAATTTTATTTCAGTACTGTTTAATCAGGATGATAGTAACACTGTGGACGGTTTTCAGCAAGTTGCAACATTGGAATACAGAAATAAACACTTTTCCAAAAACAAGCTCTAAATCATGTTGAAAAACAGAAATAAGCACTTTTCAAAAACAAGCTCCAAATCATGTTGAAATACAGAAATAAACACTTTTCCATAAACAAGCTCCAAATCATGTTTGATGCACTCTGTAAGTTAATTTTATTTCAGTACTGTTTAATCAGGATGATAGTAACACTGTGGACGGTTTTCAGCAAGTTGCAACATTGGAATACAGAAATAAACACTTTTCCAAAAACAAGCTCTAAATCATGTTGAAAAACAGAAATAAACACTTTTCAAAAACAAGCTCCAAATCATGTTGAAATACAGAAATAAACACTTTTCCATAAACAAGCTCTAAATCATGTTTGATGCACTCTGTAAGTTAATTTTATTTCAGTACTGTTTAATCAGGATGATAGTAACACTGTGGACGGTTTTCAGCAAGTTGCAACATTGGAATACAGAAATAAACACTTTTCCAAAAACAAGCTCTAAATCATGTTGAAATACAGAAAAAACACTTTTCAAAAACAAGCTCCAAATCATGTTGAAATACAGAAATAAACACTTTTCAAATACAAGCTCCAAATCATGTTGAAATACAGAAATAAACACTTTTCCATAAACAAGCTCTAAATCATGTTTGATGCACTCTGTAAGTTAATTTTATTTCAGTACTGTTTAATCAGGATGATAGTAACACTGTGGACGGTTTTCAGCAAGTTGCAACATTGGAATACAGAAATAAACACTTTTCCAAAAACAAGCTCTAAATCATGTTGAAAAACAGAAATAAACACTTTTCAAAAACAAGCTCCAAATCATGTTGAAATACAGAAATAAGCACTTTTCAAAAACAAGCTCCAAATCATGTTGAAATACAGAAATAAACACTTTTCCATAAACAAGCTCTAAATCATGTTTGATGCACTCTGTAAGTTAATTTTATTTCAGTACTGTTTAATCAGGATGATAGTAACACTGTGGACGGTTTTCAGCAAGTTGCAACATTGGAATACAGAAATAAACACTTTTCCAAAAACAAGCTCTAAATCATGTTGAAAAACAGAAATAAGCACTTTTCAAAAACAAGCTCCAAATCATGTTGAAATACAGAAATAAGCACTTTTCAAATACAAGCTCCAAATCATGTTGAAATACAGAAATAAACACTTTTCCATAAACAAGCTCTAAATCATGTTTGATGCACTCTGTAAGTTAATTTTATTTCAGTACTGTTTAATCAGGATGATAGTAACACTGTGGACGGTTTTCAGCAAGTTGCAACATTGGAATACAGAAATAAACACTTTTCCAAAAACAAGCTCTAAATCATGTTGAAAAACAGAAATAAACACTTTTCAAAAACAAGCTCCAAATCATGTTGAAATACAGAAATAAACACTTTTCCATAAACAAGCTCTAAATCATGTTTGATGCACTCTGTAAGTTAATTTTATTTCAGTACTGTTTAATCAGGATGATAGTAACACTGTGGACGGTTTTCAGCAAGTTGCAACATTGGAATACAGAAATAAACACTTTTCCAAAAACAAGCTCTAAATCATGTTGAAATACAGAAAAAACACTTTTCAAAAACAAGCTCCAAATCATGTTGAAATACAGAAATAAGCACTTTTCAAATACAAGCTCCAAATCATGTTGAAATACAGAAATAAACACTTTTCCATAAACAAGCTCTAAATCATGTTTGATGCACTCTGTAAGTTAATTTTATTTCAGTACTGTTTAATCAGGATGATAGTAACACTGTGGACGGTTTTCAGCAAGTTGCAACATTGGAATACAGAAATAAACACTTTTCCAAAAACAAGCTCTAAATCATGTTGAAAAACAGAAATAAACACTTTTCAAAAACAAGCTCCAAATCATGTTGAAATACAGAAATAAACACTTTTCCATAAACAAGCTCTAAATCATGTTTGATGCACTCTGTAAGTTAATTTTATTTCAGTACTGTTTAATCAGGATGATAGTAACACTGTGGACGGTTTTCAGCAAGTTGCAACATTGGAATACAGAAATAAACACTTTTCCAAAAACAAGCTCTAAATCATGTTGAAATACAGAAAAAACACTTTTCAAAAACAAGCTCCAAATCATGTTGAAATACAGAAATAAGCACTTTTCAAATACAAGCTCCAAATCATGTTGAAATACAGAAATAAACACTTTTCCATAAACAAGCTCTAAATCATGTTTGATGCACTCTGTAAGTTAATTTTATTTCAGTACAGTTTAATCAGGATGATAGTAACACTGTGGACGGTTTTCAGCAAGTTGCAACATTGGAATACAGAAATAAACACTTTTCCAAAAACAAGCTCTAAATCATGTTGAAAAACAGAAATAAACACTTTTCAAAAACAAGCTCCAAATCATGTTGAAATACAGAAATAAGCACTTGTCAAAAACAAGCTCCAAATCATGTTGAAATACAGAAATAAACACTTTTCCATAAACAAGCTCCAAATCATGTTTGATGCACTCTGTAAGTTAATTTTATTTCAGTACTGTTTAATCAGGATGATAGTAACACTGTGGACGGTTTTCAGCAAGTTGCAACATTGGAATACAGAAATAAACACTTTTCCAAAAACAAGCTCTAAATCATGTTGAAAAACAGAAATAAACACTTTTCAAAAACAAGCTCCAAATCATGTTGAAATACAGAAATAAACACTGTTCCATAAACAAGCTCCAAATCATGTTTGATGCACTCTGTAAGTTAATTTTATTTCAGTACTGTTTAATCAGGATGATAGTAACACTGTGGACGGTTTTCAGCAAGTTGCAACATTGGAATACAGAAATAAACACTTTTCCAAAAACAAGCTCTAAATCATGTTGAAAAACAGAAATAAACACTTTTCAAAAACAAGCTCCAAATCATGTTGAAATACAGAAATAAACACTTTTCCATAAACAAGCTCTAAATCATGTTTGATGCACTCTGTAAGTTAATTTTATTTCAGTACTGTTTAATCAGGATGATAGTAACACTGTGGACGGTTTTCAGCAAGTTGCAACATTGGAATACAGAAATAAACACTTTTCCAAAAACAAGCTCTAAATCATGTTGAAATACAGAAAAAACACTTTTCAAAAACAAGCTCCAAATCATGTTGAAATACAGAAATAAACACTTTTCAAATACAAGCTCCAAATCATGTTGAAATACAGAAATAAACACTTTTCCATAAACAAGCTCTAAATCATGTTTGATGCACTCTAAGTTAATTTTATTTCAGTACTGTTTAATCAGGATGATAGTAACACTGTGGACGGTTTTCAGCAAGTTGCAACATTGGAATACAGAAATAAACACTTTTCCAAAAACAAGCTCTAAATCATGTTGAAAAACAGAAATAAACACTTTTCAAAAACAAGCTCCAAATCATGTTGAAATACAGAAATAAGCACTTTTCAAAAACAAGCTCCAAATAATGTTGAAATACAGAAATAAACACTTTTCCATAAACAAGCTCTAAATCATGTTTGATGCACTCTAAGTTAATTTTATTTCAGTACTGTTTAATCAGGATGATAGTAACACTGTGGACGGTTTTCAGCAAGTTGCAACATTGGAATACAGAAATAAACACTTTCCAAAAACAAGCTCTAAATCATGTTGAAAAACAGAAATAAGCACTTTTCAAAAACAAGCTCCAAATCATGTTGAAATACAGAAATAAGCACTTTTCAAATACAAGCTCCAAATCATGTTGAAATACAGAAATAAACACTTTTCCATAAACAAGCTCTAAATCATGTTTGATGCACTCTGTAAGTTAATTTTATTTCAGTACTGTTTAATCAGGATGATAGTAACACTGTGGACGGTTTTCAGCAAGTTGCAACATTGGAATACAGAAATAAACACTTTTCCAAAAACAAGCTCTAAATCATGTTGAAAAACAGAAATAAACACTTTTCAAAAACAAGCTCCAAATCATGTTGAAATACAGAAATAAACACTTTTCCATAAACAAGCTCTAAATCATGTTTGATGCACTCTGTAAGTTAATTTTATTTCAGTACTGTTTAATCAGGATGATAGTAACACTGTGGACGGTTTTCAGCAAGTTGCAACATTGGAATACAGAAATAAACACTTTTCCAAAAACAAGCTCTAAATCATGTTGAAATACAGAAAAAACACTTTTCAAAAACAAGCTCCAAATCATGTTGAAATACAGAAATAAGCACTTTTCAAATACAAGCTCCAAATCATGTTGAAATACAGAAATAAACACTTTTCCATAAACAAGCTCTAAATCATGTTTGATGCACTCTGTAAGTTAATTTTATTTCAGTACAGTTTAATCAGGATGATAGTAACACTGTGGACGGTTTTCAGCAAGTTGCAACATTGGAATACAGAAATAAACACTTTTCCAAAAACAAGCTCTAAATCATGTTGAAAAACAGAAATAAACACTTTTCAAAAACAAGCTCCAAATCATGTTGAAATACAGAAATAAGCACTTGACAAAAACAAGCTCCAAATCATGTTGAAATACAGAAATAAACACTTTTCCATAAACAAGCTCCAAATCATGTTTGATGCACTCTGTAAGTTAATTTTATTTCAGTACTGTTTAATCAGGATGATAGTAACACTGTGGACGGTTTTCAGCAAGTTGCAACATTGGAATACAGAAATAAACACTTTTCCAAAAACAAGCTCTAAATCATGTTGAAAAACAGTAATAAACACTTTTCAAAAACAAGCTCCAAATCATGTTGAAATACAGAAATAAACACTGTTCCATAAACAAGCTCCAAATCATGTTTGATGCACTCTGTAAGTTAATTTTATTTCAGTACTGTTTAATCAGGATGATAGTAACACTGTGGACGGTTTTCAGCAAGTTGCAACATTGGAATACAGAAATAAACACTTTTCCAAAAACAAGCTCTAAATCATGTTGAAAAACAGAAATAAACACTTTTCAAAAACAAGCTCCAAATCATGTTGAAATACAGAAATAAACACTTTTCCATAAACAAGCTCTAAATCATGTTTGATGCACTCTGTAAGTTAATTTTATTTCAGTACTGTTTAATCAGGATGATAGTAACACTGTGGACGGTTTTCAGCAAGTTGCAACATTGAAATACAGAAATAAACACTTTTCCAAAAACAAGCTCTAAATCATGTTGAAAAACAGAAATCAGCACTTTTCAAAAACAAGCTCCAAATCATGTTGAAATACAGAAATAAGCACTTTTCAAATACAAGCTCCAAATCATGTTGAAATACAGAAATAAACACTTTTCCATAAACAAGCTCTAAATCATGTTTGATGCACTCTGTAAGTTAATTTTATTTCAGTACTGTTTAATCAGGATGATAGTAACACTGTGGACGGTTTTCAGCAAGTTGCAACATTGGAATACAGAAATAAACACTTTTCCAAAAACAAGCTCTAAATCATGTTGAAATACAGAAAAAACACTTTTCAAAAACAAGCTCCAAATCATGTTGAAATACAGAAATAAACACTTTTCAAATACAAGCTCCAAATCATGTTGAAATACAGAAATAAACACTTTTCCATAAACAAGCTCTAAATCATGTTTGATGCACTCTAAGTTAATTTTATTTCAGTACTGTTTAATCAGGATGATAGTAACACTGTGGACGGTTTTCAGCAAGTTGCAACATTGGAATACAGAAATAAACACTTTTCCAAAAACAAGCTCTAAATCATGTTGAAAAACAGAAATAAACACTTTTCAAAAACAAGCTCCAAATCATGTTGAAATACAGAAATAAGCACTTTTCAAAAACAAGCTCCAAATCATGTTGAAATACAGAAATAAACACTTTTCCATAAACAAGCTCTAAATCATGTTTGATGCACTCTAAGTTAATTTTATTTCAGTACTGTTTAATCAGGATGATAGTAACACTGTGGACGGTTTTCAGCAAGTTGCAACATTGGAATACAGAAATAAACACTTTTCCAAAAACAAGCTCTAAATCATGTTGAAAAACAGAAATAAACACTTTTCAAAATCAAGCTCCAAATCATGTTGAAATACAGAAATAAGCACTTTTCAAAAACAAGCTCCAAATCATGTTGAAATACAGAAATAAACACTTTTCCATAAACAAGCTCTAAATCATGTTTGATGCTCTCTGTAAGTTAATTTTATTTCAGTACTGTTTAATCAGGATGATAGGAACACTGTGGACAGTTTTCAGCAAGTTGCAACATTGAAATACAGAAATAAACACTTTTCCAAAAACAAGCTCTAAATCATGTTGAAAAACAGAAATAAGCACTTTTCAAAAACAAGCTCCAAATCATGTTGAAATACAGAAATAAACACTTTTCAAATACAAGCTCCAAATCATGTTGAAATACAGAAATAAACACTTTTCCATAAACAAGCTCTAAATCATGTTTGATGCACTCTGTAAGTTAATTTTATTTCAGTACTGTTTAATCAGGATGATAGTAACACTGTGGACGGTTTTCAGCAAGTTGCAACATTGGAATACAGAAATAAACACTTTTCCAAAAACAAGCTCTAAATCATGTTGAAAAACAGAAATAAGCACTTTTCAAAAACAAGCTCCAAATCTTGTTGAAATACAGAAATAAACACTTTTCCATAAACAAGCTCTAAATCATGTTTGATGCACTCTGTAAGTTAATTTTATTTCAGTACTGTTTAATCAGGATGATAGTAACACTGTGGACGGTTTTCAGCAAGTTGCAACATTGGAAAACAGAAATAAACACTTTTCCAAAAACAAGCTCTAAATCATGTTGAAATACAGAAAAAACACTTTTCAAAAACAAGCTCCAAATCATGTTGAAATACAGAAATAAGCACTTTTCAAATACAAGCTCCAAATCATGTTGAAATACAGAAACAAACACTTTTCCATAAACAAGCTCTAAATCATGTTTGATGCACTCTGTAAGTTAATTTTATTTCAGTAGTGTTTAATCAGGATGATAGTAACACTGTGGACGGTTTTCAGCAAGTTGCAACATTGGAATACAGAAATAAACACTTTTCCAAAAACAAGCTCTAAATCATGTTGAAAAACAGAAATAAACACTTTTCCATAAACAAGCTCCAAATCATGTTGAAATACAGAAATAAGCACTTTTCAAAAACAAGCTCCAAATCATGTTGAAATACAGAAATAAACACTTTTCCATAAACAAGCTCTAAATCATGTTTGATGCTCTCTGTAAGTTAATTTTATTTCAGTACTGTTTAATCAGGATGATAGTAACACTGTGGACGGTTTTCAGCAAGTTGCAACATTGGAATACAGAAATAAACACTTTTCCAAAAACAAGCTCTAAATCATGTTGAAAAACAGAAATAAGCACTTTTCAAAAACAAGCTCCAAATCATGTTGAAATACAGAAATAAACACTTTTCCATAAACAAGCTCTAAATCATGTTTGATGCACTCTGTAAGTTAATTTTATTTCAGTACTGTTTAATCAGGATGATAGTAACACTGTGGACGGTTTTCAGCAAGTTGCAACATTGGAAAACAGAAATAAGCACTTTTCCAAAAACAAGCTCTAAATCATGTTGAAATACAGAAAAAACACTTTTCAAAAACAAGCTCCAAATCATGTTGAAATACAGAAATAAGCACTTTTCAAATACAAGCTCCAAATCATGTTGAAATACAGAAATAAACACTTTTCCATAAACAAGCTCTAAATCATGTTTGATGCTCTCTGTAAGTTAATTTTATTTCAGTACTGTTTAATCAGGATGATAGGAACACTGTGGACAGTTTTCAGCAAGTTGCAACATTGAAATACAGAAATAAACACTTTTCCAAAAACAAGCTCTAAATCATGTTGAAAAACAGAAATAAGCACTTTTCAAAAACAAGCTCCAAATCATGTTGAAATACAGAAATAAACACTTTTCCATAAACAAGCTCTAAATCATGTTTGATGCTCTCTGTAAGTTAATTTTATTTCAGTACTGTTTAATCAGGATGATAGGAACACTGTGGACAGTTTTCAGCAAGTTGCAACATTGAAATACAGAAATAAACACTTTTCCAAAAACAAGCTCTAAATCATGTTGAAAAACAGAAATAAGCACTTTCAAAAACAAGCTCCAAATCATGTTGAAATACAGAAATAAACACTTTTCCATAAACAAGCTCTAAATCATGTTTGATGCACTATGTAAGTTAATTTTATTTCAGTACTGTTTAATCAGGATGATAGTAACACTGTGGACGGTTTTCAGCAAGTTGCAACATTGGAATACAGAAATAAACACTTTTCCAAAAACAAGCTCTAAATCATGTTGAAAAACAGAAATAAACACTTTTCCATAAACAAGCTCTAAATCATGTTTGATGCACTCTGTAAGTTAATTTTATTTCAGTACTGTTTAATCAGGATGATAGTAACACTGTGGACCGTTTTCAGCAAGTTGCAACATTGGAATACAGAAATAAACACTTTTCCAAAAACAAGCTCTAAATCATGTTGAAATACAGAAAAAACACTTTTCAAAAACAAGCTCCAAATCATGTTGAAATACAGAAATAAACACTTTTCAAATACAAGCTCCAAATCATGTTGAAATACAGAAATAAACACTTTTCAAAAACAAGCTCCAAATCATGTTGAAATACAGAAATAAACACTTTTCCATAAACAAGCTCTAAATCATGTTTGATGCACTCTAAGTTAATTTTATTTCAGTACTGTTTAATCAGGATGATAGTAACACTGTGGACGGTTTTCAGCAAGTTGCAACATTGGAATACAGAAATAAACACTTTTCCAAAAACAAGCTCTAAATCATGTTGAAAAACAGAAATAAACACTTTTCAAAAACAAGCTCCAAATCATGTTGAAATACAGAAATAAGCACTTTTCAAAAACAAGCTCCAAATCATGTTGAAATACAGAAATAAACACTTTTCCATAAACAAGCTCTAAATCATGTTTGATGCACTCTAAGTTAATTTTATTTCAGTACTGTTTAATCAGGATGATAGTAACACTGTGGACGGTTTTCAGCAAGTTGCAACATTGGAATACAGAAATAAACACTTTTCCAAAAACAAGCTCTAAATCATGTTGAAAAACAGAAATAAACACTTTTCAAAAACAAGCTCCAAATCATGTTGAAATACAGAAATAAGCACTTTTCAAAAACAAGCTCCAAATCATGTTGAAATACAGAAATAAACACTTTTCCATAAACAAGCTCTAAATCATGTTTGATGCTCTCTGTAAGTTAATTTTATTTCAGTACTGTTTAATCAGGATGATAGGAACACTGTGGACAGTTTTCAGCAAGTTGCAACATTGAAATACAGAAATAAACACTTTTCCAAAAACAAGCTCTAAATCATGTTGAAAAACAGAAATAAGCACTTTTCAAAAACAAGCTCCAAATCATGTTGAAATACAGAAATAAACACTTTTCAAATACAAGCTCCAAATCATGTTGAAATACAGAAATAAACACTTTTCCATAAACAAGCTCTAAATCATGTTTGATGCACTCTGTAAGTTAATTTTATTTCAGTACTGTTTAATCAGGATGATAGTAACACTGTGGACGGTTTTCAGCAAGTTGCAACATTGGAATACAGAAATAAACACTTTTCCAAAAACAAGCTCTAAATCATGTTGAAAAACAGAAATAAGCACTTTTCAAAAACAAGCTCCAAATCATGTTGAAATACAGAAATAAACACTTTACCATAAACAAGCTCTAAATCATGTTTGATGCACTCTGTAAGTTAATTTTATTTCAGTACTGTTTAATCAGGATGATAGTAACACTGTGGACGGTTTTCAGCAAGTTGCAACATTGGAAAACAGAAATAAACACTTTTCCAAAAACAAGCTCTAAATCATGTTGAAATACAGAAAAAACACTTTTCAAAAACAAGCTCCAAATCATGTTGAAATACAGAAATAAGCACTTTTCAAATACAAGCTCCAAATCATGTTGAAATACAGAAACAAACACTTTTCCATAAACAAGCTCTAAATCATGTTTGATGCACTCTGTAAGTTAATTTTATTTCAGTACTGTTTAATCAGGATGATAGTAACACTGTGGACGGTTTTCAGCAAGTTGCAACATTGGAACACAGAAATAAACACTTTTCCAAAAACAAGCTCTAAATCATGTTGAAAAACAGAAATAAACACTTTTCAAAAACAAGCTCCAAATCATGTTGAAATACAGAAATAAACACTTTTCCATAAACAAGCTCTAAATCATGTTTGATGCACTCTGTAAGTTAATTTTATTTCAGTACTGTTTAATCAGGATGATAGTAACACTGTGGACGGTTTTCAGCAAGTTGCAACATTGGAATACAGAAATAAACACTTTTCCAAAAACAAGCTCTAAATCATGTTGAAATACAGAAAAAACACTTTTCAAAAACAAGCTCCAAATCATGTTGAAATACAGAAATAAGCACTTTTCAAATACAAGCTCCAAATCATGTTGAAATACAGAAATAAACACTTTTCCATAAACAAGCTCTAAATCATGTTTGATGCACTCTGTAAGTTAATTTTATTTCAGTACAGTTTAATCAGGATGATAGTAACACTGTGGACGGTTTTCAGCAAGTTGCAACATTGGAATACAGAAATAAACACTTTTCCAAAAACAAGCTCTAAATCATGTTGAAAAACAGAAATAAACACTTTTCAAAAACAAGCTCCAAATCATGTTGAAATACAGAAATAAGCACTTGTCAAAAACAAGCTCCAAATCATGTTGAAATACAGAAATAAACACTTTTCCATAAACAAGCTCCAAATCATGTTTGATGCACTCTGTAAGTTAATTTTATTTCAGTACTGTTTAATCAGGATGATAGTAACACTGTGGACGGTTTTCAGCAAGTTGCAACATTGGAATACAGAAATAAACACTTTTCCAAAAACAAGCTCTAAATCATGTTGAAAAACAGAAATAAACACTTTTCAAAAACAAGCTCCAAATCATGTTGAAATACAGAAATAAACACTGTTCCATAAACAAGCTCCAAATCATGTTTGATGCACTCTGTAAGTTAATTTTATTTCAGTACTGTTTAATCAGGATGATAGTAACACTGTGGACGGTTTTCAGCAAGTTGCAACATTGGAATACAGAAATAAACACTTTTCCAAAAACAAGCTCTAAATCATGTTGAAAAACAGAAATAAACACTTTTCAAAAACAAGCTCCAAATCATGTTGAAATACAGAAATAAACACTTTTCCATAAACAAGCTCTAAATCATGTTTGATGCACTCTGTAAGTTAATTTTATTTCAGTACTGTTTAATCAGGATGATAGTAACACTGTGGACGGTTTTCAGCAAGTTGCAACATTGAAATACAGAAATAAACACTTTTCCAAAAACAAGCTCTAAATCATGTTGAAAAACAGAAATCAGCACTTTTCAAAAACAAGCTCCAAATCATGTTGAAATACAGAAATAAGCACTTTTCAAATACAAGCTCCAAATCATGTTGAAATACAGAAATAAACACTTTTCCATAAACAAGCTCTAAATCATGTTTGATGCACTCTGTAAGTTAATTTTATTTCAGTACTGTTTAATCAGGATGATAGTAACACTGTGGACGGTTTTCAGCAAGTTGCAACATTGGAATACAGAAATAAACACTTTTCCAAAAACAAGCTCTAAATCATGTTGAAAAACAGAAATAAACACTTTTCAAAAACAAGCTCCAAATCATGTTGAAATACAGAAATAAGCACTTTTCAAAAACAAGCTCCAAATCATGTTGAAATACAGAAATAAACACTTTTCCATAAACAAGCTCTAAATCATGTTTGATGCACTCTAAGTTAATTTTATTTCAGTACTGTTTAATCAGGATGATAGTAACACTGTGGACGGTTTTCAGCAAGTTGCAACATTGGAATACAGAAATAAACACTTTTCCAAAAACAAGCTCTAAATCATGTTGAAAAACAGAAATAAACACTTTTCAAAATCAAGCTCCAAATCATGTTGAAATACAGAAATAAGCACTTTTCAAAAACAAGCTCCAAATCATGTTGAAATACAGAAATAAACACTTTTCCATAAACAAGCTCTAAATCATGTTTGATGCTCTCTGTAAGTTAATTTTATTTCAGTACTGTTTAATCAGGATGATAGGAACACTGTGGACAGTTTTCAGCAAGTTGCAACATTGAAATACAGAAATAAACACTTTTCCAAAAACAAGCTCTAAATCATGTTGAAAAACAGAAATAAGCACTTTTCAAAAACAAGCTCCAAATCATGTTGAAATACAGAAATAAACACTTTTCAAATACAAGCTCCAAATCATGTTGAAATACAGAAATAAACACTTTTCCATAAACAAGCTCTAAATCATGTTTGATGCACTCTGTAAGTTAATTTTATTTCAGTACTGTTTAATCAGGATGATAGTAACACTGTGGACGGTTTTCAGCAAGTTGCAACATTGGAATACAGAAATAAACACTTTTCCAAAAACAAGCTCTAAATCATGTTGAAAAACAGAAATAAGCACTTTTCAAAAACAAGCTCCAAATCTTGTTGAAATACAGAAATAAACACTTTTCCATAAACAAGCTCTAAATCATGTTTGATGCACTCTGTAAGTTAATTTTATTTCAGTACTGTTTAATCAGGATGATAGTAACACTGTGGACGGTTTTCAGCAAGTTGCAACATTGGAAAACAGAAATAAACACTTTTCCAAAAACAAGCTCTAAATCATGTTGAAATACAGAAAAAACACTTTTCAAAAACAAGCTCCAAATCATGTTGAAATACAGAAATAAGCACTTTTCAAATACAAGCTCCAAATCATGTTGAAATACAGAAACAAACACTTTTCCATAAACAAGCTCTAAATCATGTTTGATGCACTCTGTAAGTTAATTTTATTTCAGTACTGTTTAATCAGGATGATAGTAACACTGTGGACGGTTTTCAGCAAGTTGCAACATTGGAATACAGAAATAAACACTTTTCCAAAAACAAGCTCTAAATCATGTTGAAAAACAGAAATAAACACTTTTCCATAAACAAGCTCCAAATCATGTTGAAATACAGAAATAAGCACTTTTCAAAAACAAGCTCCAAATCATGTTGAAATACAGAAATAAACACTTTTCCATAAACAAGCTCTAAATCATGTTTGATGCTCTCTGTAAGTTAATTTTATTTCAGTACTGTTTAATCAGGATGATAGTAACACTGTGGACGGTTTTCAGCAAGTTGCAACATTGGAATACAGAAATAAACACTTTTCCAAAAACAAGCTCTAAATCATGTTGAAAAACAGAAATAAACACTTTTCAAAAACAAGCTCCAAATCATGTTGAAATACAGAAATAAACACTGTTCCATAAACAAGCTCCAAATCATGTTTGATGCACTCTGTAAGTTAATTTTATTTCAGTACTGTTTAATCAGGATGATAGTAACACTGTGGACGGTTTTCAGCAAGTTGCAACATTGGAATACAGAAATAAACACTTTTCCAAAAACAAGCTCTAAATCATGTTGAAAAACAGAAATAAACACTTTTCAAAAACAAGCTCCAAATCATGTTGAAATACAGAAATAAACACTTTTCCATAAACAAGCTCTAAATCATGTTTGATGCACTCTGTAAGTTAATTTTATTTCAGTACTGTTTAATCAGGATGATAGTAACACTGTGGACGGTTTTCAGCAAGTTGCAACATTGAAATACAGAAATAAACACTTTTCCAAAAACAAGCTCTAAATCATGTTGAAAAACAGAAATCAGCACTTTTCAAAAACAAGCTCCAAATCATGTTGAAATACAGAAATAAGCACTTTTCAAATACAAGCTCCAAATCATGTTGAAATACAGAAATAAACACTTTTCCATAAACAAGCTCTAAATCATGTTTGATGCACTCTGTAAGTTAATTTTATTTCAGTACTGTTTAATCAGGATGATAGTAACACTGTGGACGGTTTTCAGCAAGTTGCAACATTGGAATACAGAAATAAACACTTTTCCAAAAACAAGCTCTAAATCATGTTGAAATACAGAAAAAACACTTTTCAAAAACAAGCTCCAAATCATGTTGAAATACAGAAATAAGCACTTTTCAAATACAAGCTCCAAATCATGTTGAAATACAGAAATAAACACTTTTCCATAAACAAGCTCTAAATCATGTTTGATGCACTCTGTAAGTTAATTTTATTTCAGTACTGTTTAATCAGGATGATAGTAACACTGTGGACGGTTTTCAGCAAGTTGCAACATTGGAATACAGAAATAAACACTTTTCCAAAAACAAGCTCTAAATCATGTTGAAAAACAGAAATAAACACTTTTCAAAAACAAGCTCCAAATCATGTTGAAATACAGAAATAAGCACTTTTCAAAAACAAGCTCCAAATCATGTTGAAATACAGAAATAAACACTTTTCCATAAACAAGCTCTAAATCATGTTTGATGCACTCTAAGTTAATTTTATTTCAGTACTGTTTAATCAGGATGATAGTAACACTGTGGACGGTTTTCAGCAAGTTGCAACATTGGAATACAGAAATAAACACTTTTCCAAAAACAAGCTCTAAATCATGTTGAAAAACAGAAATAAACACTTTTCAAAATCAAGCTCCAAATCATGTTGAAATACAGAAATAAGCACTTTTCAAAAACAAGCTCCAAATCATGTTGAAATACAGAAATAAACACTTTTCCATAAACAAGCTCTAAATCATGTTTGATGCTCTCTGTAAGTTAATTTTATTTCAGTACTGTTTAATCAGGATGATAGGAACACTGTGGACAGTTTTCAGCAAGTTGCAACATTGAAATACAGAAATAAACACTTTTCCAAAAACAAGCTCTAAATCATGTTGAAAAACAGAAATAAGCACTTTTCAAAAACAAGCTCCAAATCATGTTGAAATACAGAAATAAACACTTTTCAAATACAAGCTCCAAATCATGTTGAAATACAGAAATAAACACTTTTCCATAAACAAGCTCTAAATCATGTTTGATGCACTCTGTAAGTTAATTTTATTTCAGTACTGTTTAATCAGGATGATAGTAACACTGTGGACGGTTTTCAGCAAGTTGCAACATTGGAATACAGAAATAAACACTTTTCCAAAAACAAGCTCTAAATCATGTTGAAAAACAGAAATAAGCACTTTTCAAAAACAAGCTCCAAATCTTGTTGAAATACAGAAATAAACACTTTTCCATAAACAAGCTCTAAATCATGTTTGATGCACTCTGTAAGTTAATTTTATTTCAGTACTGTTTAATCAGGATGATAGTAACACTGTGGACGGTTTTCAGCAAGTTGCAACATTGGAAAACAGAAATAAACACTTTTCCAAAAACAAGCTCTAAATCATGTTGAAATACAGAAAAAACACTTTTCAAAAACAAGCTCCAAATCATGTTGAAATACAGAAATAAGCACTTTTCAAATACAAGCTCCAAATCATGTTGAAATACAGAAACAAACACTTTTCCATAAACAAGCTCTAAATCATGTTTGATGCACTCTGTAAGTTAATTTTATTTCAGTACTGTTTAATCAGGATGATAGTAACACTGTGGACGGTTTTCAGCAAGTTGCAACATTGGAATACAGAAATAAACACTTTTCCAAAAACAAGCTCTAAATCATGTTGAAAAACAGAAATAAACACTTTTCCATAAACAAGCTCCAAATCATGTTGAAATACAGAAATAAGCACTTTTCAAAAACAAGCTCCAAATCATGTTGAAATACAGAAATAAACACTTTTCCATAAACAAGCTCTAAATCATGTTTGATGCTCTCTGTAAGTTAATTTTATTTCAGTACTGTTTAATCAGGATGATAGTAACACTGTGGACGGTTTTCAGCAAGTTGCAACATTGGAATACAGAAATAAACACTTTTCCAAAAACAAGCTCTAAATCATGTTGAAAAACAGAAATAAGCACTTTTCAAAAACAAGCTCCAAATCATGTTGAAATACAGAAATAAACACTTTTCCATAAACAAGCTCTAAATCATGTTTGATGCACTCTGTAAGTTAATTTTATTTCAGTACTGTTTAATCAGGATGATAGTAACACTGTGGACGGTTTTCAGCAAGTTGCAACATTGGAAAACAGAAATAAGCACTTTTCCAAAAACAAGCTCTAAATCATGTTGAAATACAGAAAAAACACCTTTCAAAAACAAGCTCCAAATCATGTTGAAATACAGAAATAAGCACTTTTCAAATACAAGCTCCAAATCATGTTGAAATACAGAAATAAACACTTTTCCATAAACAAGCTCTAAATCATGTTTGATGCTCTCTGTAAGTTAATTTTATTTCAGTACTGTTTAATCAGGATGATAGGAACACTGTGGACAGTTTTCAGCAAGTTGCAACATTGAAATACAGAAATAAACACTTTTCCAAAAACAAGCTCTAAATCATGTTGAAAAACAGAAATAAGCACTTTTCAAAAACAAGCTCCAAATCATGTTGAAATACAGAAATAAACACTTTTCCATAAACAAGCTCTAAATCATGTTTGATGCTCTCTGTAAGTTAATTTTATTTCAGTACTGTTTAATCAGGATGATAGGAACACTGTGGACAGTTTTCAGCAAGTTGCAACATTGAAATACAGAAATAAACACTTTTCCAAAAACAAGCTCTAAATCATGTTGAAAAACAGAAATAAGCACTTTCAAAAACAAGCTCCAAATCATGTTGAAATACAGAAATAAACACTTTTCCATAAACAAGCTCTAAATCATGTTTGATGCACTATGTAAGTTAATTTTATTTCAGTACTGTTTAATCAGGATGATAGTAACACTGTGGACGGTTTTCAGCAAGTTGCAACATTGGAATACAGAAATAAACACTTTTCCAAAAACAAGCTCTAAATCATGTTGAAAAACAGAAATAAACACTTTTCCATAAACAAGCTCTAAATCATGTTTGATGCACTCTGTAAGTTAATTTTATTTCAGTACTGTTTAATCAGGATGATAGTAACACTGTGGACCGTTTTCAGCAA